>NC_026008.2:8452497-8633090 GCF_000442705.2 Elaeis guineensis | reverse complement strand
CATACTCTGATATACTTTAAAATTAATTCTTAGACATGCATTGATACACTTAATTTTTAAACATGCTCTGATACCAAAATTAAATAATCAAATGAGAATGAACGAATTTTTAAGATGTTAAGAAAATTGAAAAACAAGCAAATGAGATATTTTCAAACATGCAATTTTCAAATCCTAAGGTAAATTCTGCTTTGCTCTGATAACAAAAATAAATTTTTTGCTCTGATATCAAAATCACATAATCAAATGAGCAAATTTTCAAATCATTAAGCAATAGGCAAATTATTTATGCAAATGGGAACATATATCACATGCCAAAAGAATCAATCTTCTTTTCAAGCAAATGCACTTATAAGTTGGTAGTAAATTTTTTATTTATCTTCAAACTATCTATAATGCATTTCATTCCTTGAAATTCATGCTCATTGTTTCATATATATGCTTTTGTTCAAGTATTTTGTCATCATCAAAAAGGGGGAGATTGTTGCTCCTTAGATTGATTTTGATGATTACAAAGCATTTGAAGGGATACTAATGATTTTCGCTTGAAAAAGACTTATTGCTTTTCAGAGGCAAAATCATAATTTTACCAAAACTCTGATTTGAAAGCATCAAATGATAGAACAAAAGATTTGTGATCCATTGGTGAAAATTTTATTATTTTTGGACTTGTATTTTGAAAGATATGCATGTTTGAAAATTATGAGTCGACCCATGAGTCAACTCATGGCACAATGAGCTGTTTGGCACGTAGATTTTTTGACTTGGCACAACCTGTGAGTCGACCCATGAGTCGACCCCCAAGGCATGAGTCGACCCATGAGTCGACCCCTGCTATTTTTAGGCCAAAAATCACAGAACCTTATCTTCTGGTTGTTTTCTGTTGTTCTTCCACAGAGGTCGACCCATGAGTCGACCCCCAGGCATGAGTCGACCCATGAGTCGACCTCTGTGATAGAATTTTTCCACAATGGCTAGTTTTTAACCCGTTTTAAATACTTTTAATGCTCATTTAATGTGGTCTAACAGATCTATTTCAGCCTAGAATATTTTCAACTATTTCTTGAAGCTATAAAAGGGACAAAAAGGTGAAAATCAACAAGAAGAATAGAAGAAAAAAAAAGAGAGAAGAATCAAGAAGAGAGATTTTGAAAAAGGGATTTCAAGCAAACTTTTCAGTCCTAAGCAAAAGCTCACTCAAAGCATTCAAGAAGCCTTTGATCCAAGCTCACCAACTCTTCAAGTGCATATTCTAGTCTCCAACCACCTTGAGGAAATCAAAAAGGGTCTTCTTCTTCTTGAGTAAAGAGTATTTAAATTCTCATACGCTCATTAAAGGAGCTTTCTTTGTGCTTACTTGTGCTATTCATTGTTATATTTTGTTTGTGTTATTATTTTCATTTTGGAAGGGTTTCAAAATAAGAGAAGGTTGATCCGAACCTTGAATCGGAGTGTGTATAGAGTTGGCTTGTACCCGAAAAATAAGTGGACTAGCTTGGGATAGCTAGAGTCAGAGTTTCCGACGTTTGTATTCGGGTTGAATACAAGATTAGTGGATTGAAATTCCCAAGTAGGAGCTTGGGGAGTGGATGTAGGTGCAAGGTTGGCACCGAACCACTATAAATCCTTTTATTTGTGGTGTGTCTAATTGCTCTTCTTTAACTCTTCATTATTCTCTTGCATTCTAGCTTTTAGCCATTAGCCTTGAATTAATTTTACTCTCCCTATTTATTTAGCTTTTGTCAAATATTTTTCATAAGTCATAAGTTAAGCTTAAAATTTTTAAAAACCCAATTCACCCCCTCCCCTCTTGGGTTGCATAGCTGGGCAACAATGACCGACATGACAAAAATCGGCGGCAGAGGGGGGCAACTCTCTCAAGTTCGGAGAGGCAAGGCCGACGGTCGGCAGTAATCGCCAGCATCGAAAAATCAAAGGGAAAAAGAGACCAAACAGGGGTCCCTTCTTCGACAAAATCTGGCGACACCCATCATTGGTAGTCATGCACAGAGGCACGGGAAGAAGGAGAAAGAAGAGAGGAAGAGGAGGAAAGCTTACCTCGGCCTCCGGTGATCCCGCCGGTGAGAAATTGCGGTGGGCACGAATCAAGGGCTGTGGCTTCAATCGGAGGAATTAGGGAGGAAAAGAGGAGAAAAAGATCGGTGGGGGGTCTGTTAGGAAGGGAGAGGTCTCTTTATAGAGAACCCTAGGACTCTTGATCGTCCTAGGACTCCTGATCACGGTGGTTTAATCGGAGAAGAAGACTCCTACCGGGAGTCTTCTTCCCGGTTCCCCTGTTCTTGTTTTTGTTTTTTTTTTTCTTTTTTTAAAGGGCTTGGGTCTTCTCAATTGGGTTTGGGCTTGGGCTATAATATTCTTTACCCCTAAAAGAAATTTTGTCCTAGAAATTTTTCATACCTGTGGTCTCGAAGAGCTGGAGATATTTTTGCTTCATTTCTTCCTCTAGTTCCCAAGTAGCTTCTCTTTCCGAATGTCGACTCCACTGTACCTTGATATGAGGAATGTTGCAATGTCTCAGCACTTGTTCTTTACGATCCATGATCCGTACAGGATATTCTTCATATGATAACTCCTTTCTAGCTTGCAATGGTTCAAGTTCCACGATGTGACTTGGGTCTGATAAATATTTCTTTAACATAGAAATATGAAAAATATTATGTACTCCTGCAAGTGAAGGTGGTAAGGCAAGTCTATATGCCACCTCATCAATTCTTTCCAAAATCTCAAACAGACCTACATATCTAGGATTCAATTTGCCATGAATGCCAAATCTTGAAATTCTTTTTGAAGGAGATACTTTGAGAAATACATAGTCACCAATTTGAAATTCTAATTTTCGTCTCTTGTTATCTGCATAACTTTTCTGTCTGCTTTGTGCTGCCCGAAGTCATTCTTTAATTAATTAGATCTTTTCGATGGCTTGTTGAATAAGTTCGGGACCCAATATTCTCTGCTCACCAACATCATCTCAGTGAATCGGTGATCGACATCTTCTACCATATAATGCTTTATAAGGTGCCATACCAATGCTAGCCTGATAACTGTTATTGTAAGCGAACTCAATCAAAGGTAGATGCTCATCCCATGAATTTTTCATATCCAAAATACAAGTTCTTAACATATCTTCTAAGATCTGAATAGTTCTCTCTGACTGACCATCAGTCTGTAGATGAAAAGTTGTACTGAAGTTTAATTTTGTTCCTAATGCCTTATGTAAGCTCTTCCAAAACTATGATACAAATCTGGTGTCTCGATCCGATACAATGGTCACTGAAATTCCATGTAGCCTTACAATTTCTTTCATATATAATTTTGCTAGTCTTTCCAAAGTAAATCCAACTCTAATTGGTAGAAAGTGTGCAGACTTTGTCAATCAGTCCACAATCACCCAGGCTGCATCATTTTTCCTAGGAGTCTTAGGTAGTCCAGTTACAAAATCCATAGTGATATGTTCCCACTTTCATACTGGAATATCAAGAGGTTGAAGTAGTCCCGCAGGTCTCTGATGTTCAGCTTTAACTTGTTGACACACCAAACATTGAGCCACAAATTGAGCGATCTCTCTCTTCATATTATTCCACCAGTATATTTCTTTTAAGTCTCTATACATCTTAGTACCTCTCGGATGAACTGTATAACCGATCTGATATGCTTCCTGAAGTATTTCATGCTTGAGTACTGAATCATTGGGTATGCAAATTTTATTTTTGAACCTCAACGAACCATCATCATGTATCTTAAATTCAGATTGAACACCAGCTTCCACTGAATCCCTTATTTTCATTAGTTGTGGATCATCATTTTGGGCAACTATAATTCTTTCAATGAGTGTTGGCTGAACCCTCATGTTGGCTAATTATACTATTGAGTCATATATTCGGATGTCTAATTCCAGTTTTCTTATATCCTCCAATAATTGGCTTTGATGTGTGATTAAAATTGCCAAATTTTCCACGGATTTTCTACTAAGGGCATCAGCAACGACATTAGCTTTTCTGAGATGATAATGATTTGTTAAATTATAATCTTTCAACAGTTCTAACCACCTTCTTTGTCTTATGTTTAATTTCTTCTACGTAAAAATATACTTCAAACTCTTATGATCAGTAAATACTTCACACTGCGCACCGTATAAGTGATGTCTCCAAATTTTTAGGGCAAAAATCACTGCAGCTAATTCCAAATCATGTGTCAGATAATTTTGTTCATATGGTTTCAATTGTCTTGAGGTGTAGGCCACTACCTTACCATTTTGCATCAATACACAACCGAGTCCCTTTTTAGATGCATCACTATATATTGTGAATCCTTCATCTCCTGTTGGTATAGTAAGGATAGGGGCTGAAACTAATCATTATTTTAACTCTTGAAAACTCTATTCAGAATCTTCGGTCCACTCAAATTTAACCCCTTTTTGAGTAAGATGAGTCAAAGGTGCAGCTATACGGGAGAATTCTTCTACAAATCGTCTGTAATAACCTGCCATTCCCAAAAAGCTTCGAATCTCAAAAATATTTGTAGGTCTGTTCCACTGCATCACAGCTTCCACTTTTGTTGGATCTACAAAAATTCTATCTTTAGACATGATGTGTCCTAAAAAGACTATTTTGTCCAACCAAAATTCATACTTCTTTAATTTGGCATAAAATTTTTCTTTCCTCAATATTTGTAGTACACACCGTAAATGTTCTTCATGCTCCAATTTGCTTCTTGAATATATCAAGATATCGTCAATAAATATAATAATAAATTTATCAAGATAGGATTTGAATATTCTATTCATTAAATCCATAAAGGCCACTGGAGCATTGGTTAACCCAAATGGCATCACTAGAAATTCATAATGTCCATAACGAGTTTTAAATACAGTCTTTGGTATATCCTCTGTTTTGATTTTTAACTGATGATATTTTAAACGAAGATCAATTTTAGAAAAGACTTGTGCACCTTGCAGCTGATCAAACAAATCATCGATTTGAGGTAGAGGATACTTATTTTTGATAGTGTTCTTATTCAACTCTCTATAGTCGATACAAAGCCTCATACTACCATCTTTCTTCTTCACAAATAAGACTGGAGCTCCCCAAGGAGATACACTAGACCTTATAAAATCTTTATCCAACAAATCCTGTAATTGATCTTTTAACTCTTTCAACTCCATAGGAGCCATTCGGTAAAGAGCTTTAGAAATCGAATCGGTATTGGGTGCCAACTCAATGGTAAATTCAATTTCTCTGTCTGGTGGTAGTCTGGTTAAATCATCAATGAATACATCTGAAAATTCATTTATGATAGAAATATCCTGTAACCTCAATTCATCATGTTCTTTATTCTTTATTGATACTAGGTAACCTCTACATCCCTTTCTTGGCATCTGTCTAGCTTGCACAAATGAAATAATACGTGGAGGGGTGGTTCCTGTACTTCCATCAAAATTGAATGTTAATTCTTCCGGTATTTGAAAGTTCACTCTCTTTCCATGACAATCCACAGAGGTATGATAAGTAGCAAGCCAATCTATTCCTAGAATGACATCGAAATCATGCATATTTAGGACCACCAAATCTGTCGGTAATTTTTTTTCTTCTATTCTGATACTACATGACTTGCATATACTTTCGGTACTCAAAATACTACCTACTGGTATCTCAATATATAATTTGATTTTCATAGGTTCACATACTATATCATATTGTATAATAAAAGTAGTGGATATAAAGAAGTGTGTAGCACCAGAATCAAACAAAACTGAAGCATAAATACCAGATACAGGAATGATACCTGTCACCACAGCATTAGAGGCCTGAGCATCCTGTTGTGTGAGTGCATAGATCCTTTCTTGAGTTTTCAGCCTTTGACCTCCATCTTTTGTTTGTGTGGGTCTATTCTCATTCCTCTGGGGGTAATCTACAATTTTGTGTCCCTTCTGTCCATAGCTAAAATAAGAATCAGTATTCCATGGGCAATTAGAAGACTCATGCTCTCTTCGGCCACATCTCGAACATCTACCTGTCTCATTCTCACGATTCTTATCATTTGCTGGCTTCTTTGCTGGACCTTTATTGTTCTGATTTTGTCTTTGAGTTTCACCAAACTTATTTCTCTTCTTCTGATTCCGTTCTCTCTCTGCATGTGCTTCATTTACTTCTCTCTCAATTATTAGAGCTTTATTCACAACTGAGACATAAGTAGTTAACTCATAGGGTACAACTTGTTTTCTAATTTCCATCTTCAGTCCCATTTCAAATTTATGTACTCTGTCTTGCTCAATCTCAACTAATCTTGGAACGAACTTGGCTAACTTCGTGAATTTAGCTTCATATTCTGCAATGGATCTGTTCCTCCGTTTTAGATGAATGAACTCCTACTCTTTCTGTATTCTCACACTTTAAGAGAAGTACTTGTCAAAGAATTTATCTCAAAATCTTTCCTAAGTGAGTGGTATCCTATCATGTTCATATTTTTATTCAAGTATACGCCACCAGTTGTATGCCTCACCTTGTAACAGATATGCTGTATAGCGGATCTTCTCTTCATCATGGCATTCTTGCATGGTGAATGCCTTCTCCATTTTCATAATCCAGTTATCTGCTTCCAGTGGCTCGATGGTTCCTTTGAAGGCTGGAGGGGCTAGCTTCTTAAACTCAACGATATTGTTTCTCTGCATCAGATGTTCTTCATGTCCAGGTGTCGGTGGAGGATGCTGATGTGGCTGTGCATGTTGTTATTGAAGTAACTGTTGCTGTGTTTGAACTACTCCGATCAGAGTTTGCATTAGTTGAGTCATGTTTGGCTCCTCCTGTACTATCAGAGTATTTTCAGTAGGATCAATGATTCCCTCCGCTGAGATGTGCCGCTATTCAATTGGAGAGTGTTATCACCAAGTGGATTTGATGTCCCTCCTACCGCTCTTTGAGTATTCTTCGTTTGTCGTGGGGGCATATCGACCTATGATAAATTTGAGATAATAACTTATCCTTAATAAAGTTATAAACTTACTTGAGATAGGTCAAATCATAATCATCATAACTAACCTCTCAAATTTCCTAATATCTACCCATCACTCGCTCATTCTATTCTACATGTCTTTATCTATCTACTTATGCTCTGATACCATATTAATTGTCATGCCCACGACTCGAGATTGTGAGTCGAAGGTCATGGCAACCGACACATACTCATAAAAAATTTTTCTATAAGCATGCAAGGCATCTCATCATGATATCTTACACATAAAGTTAAATAATTTTTCAATTTTTAACAATCAAACCTTAGCTCAAATAACAAATCAAAACTCAGTGTCCAAAACAAAAACAATTGTCTGACAAAGTCAACACTTAAAATAAAAGTCTTACATCAATTCTAAGAAAATCCTAAATCAAATGAGCTAACTCCATCTCTAATTGCTCTCCCAATCAAAATCCCGCATCATGCTAATTTTTTGGATCTGTAAAGAAAAATATAAAACTCATCATGAGATAAATAGTCCAGTAAGCAGTGTATACCTTTAACTGAATAAATCAGGCAATAATACTGTACATATCGATTTACTGATAATAACAAAATCAACATGTAAATTCATGAATTCATAATTTAATTCATCATACTATCAATCATATATAAAATTTTAATTCATCATAATTTCAACATATACTTACCATCTTAAATTCATCAAATTTCTTAAGTTCCTTTTACTAACCATAACTATGACCATATTTTTTCTGTGGCAGGATCATAATACCGCGTATCTTCTTGTGGTAGACTGCGAATCATCAGGCAGCAAGTCCTTCGAAATCGCTGGTCTCACTGGCGGTTTGTCGCTGGTCTCTCTGGTGACATGTCGCTGGTCTCGCTGGCGACATAAACCCTCAGGACAAATCAATTGCCAACGTATATGCCCTCATTGGCGGGGTCCTTTACATAGTCAGGTTGTCAATTCATATCATCTTCCAATTCATGTATTATTTTGAAAATAATATAAAAAGATGATATTGGAGCCAAATTAAATCATATTATTCTTTATGATCATACATCATCATAATAATTTTCAACAAATAACTTCAATCATAAATAATTTCAACAAATAACTTCAATCATAAATAATTTCAATAATTATTTTTGTTGGTGCAAAAATCCGCTTACGCCGGAGAAGCTGGAGTCGAGGAAGTCGCGGTCGCCGCCGGGACCTGCAAAGGAAGTCTAAACCGGAGGTGGGGTTGCTCCGACAAGACCCTCCGACGCTCAAGTCAGTTCTCTGCCTCAACAAGAATGGAGTGCTCGAACGGAGAATTTAGCAGAGTTTTTAGATGAAAGATGAGAGCTTATTGAATAACGTATCTGGGGCCCCCTTTTATAGGTGGAGGGGGCAACAAATTGATGGCGACGCCTGTAACCGTCTGGTAGTGGGCCACCCAGAGTCAGGAGGAATTTATTGCGGAGGGTAGTAGAGTGGGAGCATGGCTATGGCCGTGGCTTGCCACGTGGAGTCAGTTACGGAGAGTGGAGCAGCGTCTGCTGTCGTGGTCGTCAGGGAATGGTGGAATCGCACAAGATCCGCCACAGGGAGTGGAGCAGAATCGTGGCCGTTAATACGGCCTGTCAGGGAGTAATGGAGCTGCGTAGGGTTCACCGTGGGGAGTGGAGCAGTGTTGTCCGTTATTGTGGCCTGCCAGGGAGTGCAGATCCGTCGGCTGAAATTCGACAGCGGTCGGAGCTGATGATGGAGTCTGGCTCCCGTAGGAGTTCGGGCAGAGTCCTCCTTGCGGTTGGAGTTGTGGGCGGAGCCCGACTCCTGTGGGAGTCCGAGCGGAGTCCCCTGCAATCAAAATCAGGTGCGAAGCCCGGCTCCCATAGGAGTCCGGACAAGGCTTATTGCAGTTGATGCTGAGGACGGAGCCCGACTCCCGTAGGAGTTCGGGCGGAGTCTACTTGTGGTTGAAGTTGTTGGCGGAGTCCGGCTCCTGTAGGAGTCCGGACGAAGTCTGTCTGCAGCCGTTGGAGATGAGGGCGAAGCCCGGCTCCCGTAGGAGTCCGGACGGAGTCTTCCTGTAATTAAAGTCAAAGGAGAAGTCCGACTCCCGTAGGAGTCCGGACAGAGCTTACCAGCAGTTGATGTTGAGGACGGAGCCCGGCTCCCGTAGGAGTCCGGGTGGAGTCTACTTGCAGTTGAAGTCATCGGCGGAGTCCGACTCCCGTAGGAGTCCGGACGAAGTCTATCTGCAGCCGTTGGAGATGAGGGCGAAGCCCAGCTCCCGTAGGAGTCCAAGCAGAGTCTTCCTGCAATTAAAGTCAAAGGCGAAGTCCGGCTCCCGTAGGAGTCCGGACAGGGCTTACCAGCAGTTGATGTTGAGGACGGAGCCCGACTCCCGTAGGAGTCCGGGTGGAGTCTACTTGCGGTTGAAGTTGTCGGCGGAGTCCGGCTCCCGTAGGAGTTCGGACGAAGTCTGTCTACAGCCGTTGGAGATGAGGGAAAAGCCCAGCTCCCGTAGGAGTCCGGGCGGAGTCTTCCTACAATTAAAGTCAAAGGCGAAGTCCGGCTCCCATAGGAGTCCGGACAGGGCTTACCAACAGTTGATGTTGAGAACGGAGCCCGACTCTCGTAGGAGTCCGAACAGAGTCTACTTGCGGTTGAAGTTGTCGGCGGAGTCCGGCTCCCGTAGGAGTCCGGACGAAGTCTGTCTGCAGCCGTTGGAGATGAGGGCGAAGCCCGGCTCCCGTAGGAGTTCGGGCGGAGTCTTCCTGCAATTAAAGTCAAAGGCGAAGTTCGGCTCCCGTAGGAGTCTGGACAGGGCTTACCAGCAGTTGATGTTGAGAACGGAGCCCGGCTCCCGTAGGAGTCTGGGCGGAGTCTACTTGCGGTTGAAGTTGTTGGCGGAGTCCGGCTCCCGTAGGAGTCCGGACGAAGTCTGTCTGCAGCCGTTGGAGATGAGGGCGAAGCCCGGTTCCCGTAGGAGTCCGAACGGAGTCTTCATGCAATTAAAGTCAAAGGCGAAGTCCAGCTCCCGTAGGAGTCCGGACAGGGCTTACCAGCAGTTGATGTTGAGGACGGAGCCCGGCTCCCGTAGGAGTCCGGGCGGAGTCTACTTGTGGTTGAAGTTGTCGACGGAGTCCGGCTCCCGTAGGAGTCCGGACGAAGTCTGTCTGCAGCCGTTGGAGATAAGGGCGAAGCCCGGCTCCCGTAGGAGTCCGGGCGGATCTTATCGGCGATTGACGTTGGCGACGAAGCCCGGCTCCCGTAGGGGCCCGGGCTGAGCTCGCAAGAGCTAATCCCGCTGAGAACTTCGGCCATGGGTATTTTATACCCAACACTAGTCTCCCTACTTCCGAGTTTGGATTTCGAATAAAGGAAGTACAGAGAGATGGGCATGGCCGAAGTTATCCCCTCGAATCCTGTGCATAACCGCCCTTGGATATGTTGGCATTTAATGTGCGCACGCCAGAGCCCTTTTTTCGGTTAAGGCGACCTGAAGAGTCTTTTCGGAACTCCCACCGAAACGTGATCCCAAGCGTCGCGTTACAGAAATTTGCGAACAGTCAATCCTCGATAGCGGCGAGTGAAACACACGGGACACATGGCATGCACCAGTTGGCCTAGGGACACCCGCCACCGTAACTGTGCTAAGATCCGTTGGCTATTTAAACCCCCTACTCTTCCTTCGGGACTTCATCCTGCCGAGAGGATGGCACCTTTCTTTCGTCTGAGAGCCTAGCTACTCAGCCACTTCCTCCGCACCAGTCCTTGCCATCTTCAGTCCCTCGATTCTTCTCTAAGGGGTTTCCACGTCATGTCCTCCACCCCGGAGGCCATCCTCGAAGGGATGTCCAGGGCTTGGAGGAAGGCGAGGAGGAGAACAGCGGCCGGTGAGCTCTCCAGTCATCAAGTGGCCGCTGAGGATCCCCGTCGTTTTAAAGGGGGCTCAAGGAAGAATTCCTTCAACAACAGGGGTTTAATAATGGGGGCCGTCGGTAAAGGTATTCTGTCTGAGAATTTTGGAGTAGCAAGACGGGGTGATGCCGGTCAAGAGGGCAGAGCTGTCGTCACAAGCTGTGGTCGGATCCTTGATGCGGTCAGGGCCGAGGGACCAGAAGCGGTCGACGTCGATGGTGGGGCAGTAAAACTTGTTGCGGAGATGGTGGAAGTAGCGCATGCCGACCTTGCCGGAGCGTTTTGGTCGGGGGCTACCATGGAGTATTTGGTGATGACGTATATCTCTGGCGCCACCGTTGCCCCCAGGGTGACCCCAGTTCTTCTTGAAACAGGTCTTCGTCACTGCTGCCGTTGCCCTTACCGCCCCCGGGAATCTATCCCATCCTTTTCCCCTTGAGGTTGGGACTTCGGAGGTGGGGCGAAGCAAGGCGGGGCGAAAGTCGATAGGCCCGCCACACGCACTGGACACGAGATGGGAAAAGAAGTTTGCAACTTGAAGCGGCTTCCGGTGTATCCTTTCCAAACCGTGTTCTCGATGTCGTCGATGATGTATTTATTTATTTATTTATTTTTTTCTGGCCCACCGGGTCTTGTAACGTACACCTTGTTGGTTGAAAAATGAAAAGGAGATTTTGTTACCTCGTCTGCATCTTGCATCGAATAATCATCTGTCGAACTTCTTTATTCTTCTTTCTTCTTTCTTCTCTCTTCCTCCTTTTCTTCTTTTCTTTTTCACGTCGTCCTAAGGTCATCGACGACCTCTTTTATTCGTGTAGGACTGTTATTTGCCGAGCTCCTTTTCGACTTTTACGCCGTTCAAAGATACCCGGTTGTCATTTTTCCGTCAATGGCTGCAGGTTCGCTTGGGGCCATTCGGGCCAGGGGTCCCTCCTAGGGCTTGAATTCAGAGATCCGAGCTTCTGTCATCCTAAGTAAGTTGTTCTATTTTGTGTCGAAAACTTCTCAAAAGTTGAGACTCCTGATGGGGGCCCCAGTCCTTGCGGTGATAGAGTTTTCTGTACCTCGACCGCTGTCCGTTTTCCAATCGTAGCTGTCATGGTCCGTTTCCTTCCTTTTTCCTTTTCGCTCAGAATTTTCCTCCGCTGAAGTCAATGCAAAGTTTGGCTCCCGTGGGAGTCCGGACGGAACCCTTCTGTGATTAGAGTCGTGGGCGGAACCCGGCTCCCGTAGGAGTCCGGATGAGTTGAAGTTGTCGGCGAAGTCCGGCTCCCGTAGGAGTCCGGACAAAGTCTGTCTGCAGTCGTTGGAGTCGAGGACGAAGCCCGACTCCCGTAGGAGTCCGGGCGGAGTCTTGGCGTCGTGGATGGAGTCCGGCTCCTGTAGGAGTCCGGGTGGAGTTTTCCTTGGCGTCGTGGATGGAGCTCGGCTCCCGTAAGAGCCCGGGTGGAGTTTTTCTTGGCATCGTGGACGGAGCCCGGCTCCCGTAGGAGTCCGGGTGGTGTTTTCCTTGGCGTCGTGGACGGAGCCCGGCTCCCGTAGGAGTCCGGGCCTTCCACTTTACTCGAGCCAGGGCGAGGTTCTCCTCCCATTCCTGGCTCGGATGTGGGGGCACGTTAGGGCGCTGTAAGGCCTCTCCCCCCATCCGGTCTAAATGAACCGGGTCTTTAACTTTGCTCATGTCAGGACGAGGTTCTCCTCCCGTTCTTGACATGGCTGTGGGGGCACATATCGGCGTTGTAGGGCCTCTCCCCCCATCCGGTCTAAATGGAACCGGGCCTTCGACCTTGCTCAAGTTAGGGCGAGGTTCTCCTTCTGTCCCTAACAGGGCTGTGGGGGCGCATATGGACGTTGTAGGGCCTCTCCCCCCATCCGGTCTAAATGGAACCGGGCCTTCGACCTTGCTCAAGTTAGGGCGAGGTTCTCCTCCTGTCCCTAACAGGGCTGTGGGGGCGCATATGGGCGTTGTAGGGCCTCTCCCCCCATCCGGTCTAAATGGAACCGGGCCTTCGACCTTGCTCAAGTTAGGGCGAGGTTCTCCTCCTGTCCCTAACAGGGCTGTGGGGGCGCATATGGGCGTTGTAGGGCCTCTCCCCCCATCCGGTCTAAATGAAATCGGGCCTTCGACCTTGCTCATGTCAGGACGAGGTTCTCCTCCTGTTCCTGACATGACTGTGGGGGCACATTAGGGCGCTGTAAGGCCTCTCCCCCCATCCGGTCTAAAAGAATCGAGCCTTCGACCTTATCGGGATGAGATTTTCCCCTTCGTTTTCGATACAGTTTGTTTGCATTGTCCAAGGACATATAGGTATGTGATTTTCAATTAAAATGAAGTTACTGGTAGTACATCCGCAAGTTTTCCGAGCTCCATGGTCGCGGGAGGTCGGCTCCTCCGAGTTCCTTAAGATAATAAGTTTGGGGCCGGACTACTTCTTTGACTTCATACGGTCCCTCCCAGTTTGGGGCGAGTTTCCCTTGGTCCTGAGGTTGCGAGACAGCGGCTCGTCGAAGCACTAGATCTCCCACTCTAAAGGCTTTGTTCTTAACCCGGGCATTATAATATCGAGCAACCTTCTGTCTGTAGGCTGCCATCCGAACCTGAGCTATCTCCCATCTTTCTTCTAGTAGGTCGAGGTTGGCTCTAAGACCTTGCGAACTTTGATGTTCGTCGAACGCCACGACTCGTGCTGACGGGAGTTTAAGCTCGATGGGGATGACGGCTTCCGTACCGAAGGCTAAAGCGAAAAGGGTCTCCCCCGTGGGTAGCCTCTGAGTAGTTCGATACGCCCACAACACATGATAAAGTTTGTCCGCCCAAGTTCCCTTCGCTTTTTCGAGCCTTGTCTTAATCCCCTGCAAAAGGGTTCTGTTGGTCACCTCAGCTTCGCCGTTCGCCTGGGGATGGGCTACTGATGTGAAGTTGTGGGAGATGTTCAGATCTTCACAGAATTCGGCGAATTTTGCTCCCGCAAATTGTCGTCCATTATCAGTGATTAGGGTTCTAGGCAGACCGAACCTACACACGATCGATTTCCAGACGAAATCTTGAACTTTTGCTTCCGTGATTTTTGCTAGTGGTTCGGCTTCAACCCATTTGGTGAAGTAGTCGATCGCTACGAGGAGGAATTTTCTTTGTCCAGATGCCATGGGAAAAGGGCCAAGGATATCCATCCCCCATTGTGCAAAAGGCCATGGGGCACTCAAGGGTGTGAGCTCGGTGGCGGGCTGTCTCTGGACGTTGGCGTACCTCTGGAACCGATCATACTTTTTGACATATTCAATCGAATCACGATGCATCGTTGGCCAGTAATATCCCTGGCGGAGCAGCTTGTGGGATAAAGATCTAGCCCCCAAATGGTTTCCGCAAATCCCCTCATGTACTTCCCACAAGGCGTAGTCCGCTTCTGAGGGTCGGAGACATTTCAAGAGGGGCAAGGAGTATGATCTTTTGTACAATTTGCCCTCATAAAGGATGTATCGGGAGGCTTGATTTTGGAGCTTTCGAGCCTCCTTCGCATCCTGGGGGAGAACTCCATATCTGAGATAGGTTATCAGTGGGTCGACCCAGCTGGGCTCATGGTCGATCTCCATTACGGGCCGCGATTCTTCTGTACTCGGCCGTTTTAGAACTTCAAAGAGGATGCCTTTGGGCAATTCGGTCGGAGCCGATGTCGCCAGCTTGGAGAGAAGATCGGCTCTGGTATTCTCCAGCCTTGGAATCTGTCTAATGTTGAAGCTGCTGAAGGCGGGGGTGAGCTCCTTTACCTTCTCAAGGTATCTGGTCATACTGTCCTCCCGCGCTTCGTAACTCCCGCTGACTTTCCCCACCACCAGTTGAGAGTCACTGTGCACCCGGAGCTGACTTATTCTCAGCTCTCTGGCGATCCTTAGTCCTGCGATCAGAGCTTCATATTCTGCTCCATTGTTTGTTGCGGGGAACTCGAAACGCAGAGCGTACTCCGCGATGACTCCCTCCGGACTGACCAAGATCAGACCTGCACCTCTGCCCGATATGTTGGAAGATCCGTCCACATAGAGGGTCCAAAAATGATCGGAGGGATTGGCCTCTTCGTTGGGGGAGTTCGGTTGAGACTTCAGGTCGTCAACTTTGCTTTGTTCAAGTTTGGCCTCCTCTGGGATGGTGCACTCTACTACGAAATCTGCCAGTATTTGGGCCTTTACTGTTGGTCTAGGTCTGTAGTTGATGTCGAATTTCGTGAGCTCGATCGCCCATTTTGCCATTCTTCCAGAGGTGTCAGCCCGGTGCAAAACCGCCTTGATCGGTTGATCGGTGAGTAGCGTCACGGTGTGCCCTTGAAAGTAGGGTCGGAGCCTCCGAGCTGCAACCAACAAGGCGTAGGTTAGTTTTTCTAATTTGGTGTACCTGGTCTCGACGTCCCTCAGCGTGCGGCTAATGTAGTAGATCGGTCGCTGGACCTTCGTTTCTTCTTTGACCAGGACGGCCGCGAGGGCCATGGGAGAGACCGCTAGGTATAAAAATAGTTCCTCCCCAGGTTCAGGCTTTGCCAACAGCGGGGGTGAGCTAAGATAGCTTCTTAACTCTTCGAACGCCCGTTGGCACTCAGAGGTCCAACAGAAGTTCTTCGGCTGCTTGAGGATTTGAAAGAAGGGCAAGCACCATTCGGCCGACCTCGCGACAAAGCGATTAAGAGCTGCTATCCTCCCTGTGAGGCGCTGAACCTCTTTGATCAACTTTGGGGCGATCATCTCCTGGATGGCACGAATTTTCTCTGGATTGGCCTCAATCCCATGCCCTGATACCATGAAGCCCAGGAACTTTTCTGAGGTTACTCCGAAAGCGCATTTAGTGGGGTTCAGCTTCATTCTATACTTTCGAAGAGCGTCAAAGGTCTCCTCGAGGTCGGCGACATGATTTTTGAAAGACTTGCTTTTTACGAGCATATCATCCACGTAGACCTCCATGTTTCGGCCGATCTGCTCTTTGAAGATTTTGTTCACCAACCGTTGGTAGGTTGCGCCCGCATTCTTGAGGCCGAAAGGCATGACCCTGTAACAGTAAAGGCCGCGATTAGTGATGAAGGCTGTCTTTTCTTCATCTTTCGATGCCATTCTAATTTGATTATAGCCGGAGAACGCATCCATAAAGGTGAGGAGCTCATGGCCTGAGGTCGCGTCCACCAGTTGGTCGATTCTGGGAATGGAGTAGCTGTCCTTTGGACAAGCCTTATTCAGCTTTTTGAAGTCTATGCACATCCTCCATTTGTCATTTGCTTTTTTGACCAGAACAACATTGGAAATCCAATCAGGATAATTGACTTCCTTAATGAATCCGGCTTTGAGGAGCTTATCCACCTCCTCGGCTATCGCCCTCTGCCTCTCTGGGGCATGACTCCAGATTTTTTCTTTCGTCGGTCGATGCTTTGGATCGACAGCCAGATGATGCTCCATGACTTTCGTGTCAATCCCCGACATGTCCGCTGGAACCCAAGCAAAAATGTCCGCATTCCTTCGTAAAAAATCAATAAGGCGCGTCCGCACCTCCTCCCCCAGGTTGGAGCCAATTAGCGCCACATGCTCCGCGTTTCCATCATTCAAAGGGATTGGTACCAGATCTTCGATTGGGCTGCCCCTTTCTTCGGTGAGGTCATCGCGAGCATCGAGTCCATCGATGGGACAGGGGTCAGCCTGATCGCTTCTTTGCAAGGCGATGTTGTAGCAGTGTCTGGCCAGGGCTTGGTCTCTCCGGACCTCTCCGATCCCTTGGTTGGTGGGGAACTTCAACTTCAAATGGTAGGTCGAAACGACAGCTCGGAGGGCATTGAGGCCGGGTCGGCCAAGGATTGCATTGTAGGCGGATGGCACCTTCACCACCAAGAAATTCACCAGAGCCCTGGATTGCTTTGGATATTGACCCACGGCCACAGTCAAAGTTATCATTCCTTCCGTCGGAATGGCGTCACCGGTAAACCCTACCAGGGGGGAGCAAATCGACCTCAGATGACTGTCAAGAGCAGACATTCTTGAAAAGGCATCGTAGAACAAGATGTCGGCCGAACTTTCGTTGTCGACAAGAATGCGACGAACGTCGTAATTTGCTATATTCAAGGAAACTACGACTGCGTCGTTATGAGGGAATTGGACTCCCTGGGTGTCTTCTTCGGTAAAGGTTATGGGTTCTTCAACCTTTTGCCGCTTGGGGGATACAGCCGGCATGTTGGTTGCCTCCCACTTGGATCCCCCCGAAATGGTGTTGATGGAATCCGATAGAGGCCGATCGTCCGGCCACTCCTTGTCGGCGACCATAGTCGGAGGTAGTTGTGCGAATGTCTCGCGAGAAAGCATCAGATGAGGAAAGGAGGAGTGGGTGCCGGATAAGATGACTGGAGGTGGATCCGTTGAGCGCTCCTTTAAGAACAAGGGTATTGCGAAGACACACCCTTCCTCTAGCACCAATCCTGTTGGTGCAAAAATCTGCTTGCGCCGGAGAAGCTGGAGTCGAGGAAGTCGCGGTCGCCGCCGGGACCTGCAAAGGAAGTCTAAACCAGAGGTGGGGTTGCTCCGGCAAGACCCTCCGATGCTCAAGTCAGTTCTCTGCCTCAACAAGAATGGAGTGCTCGAATGGAGAATTTAGCAGAGTTTTTAGATGAAAGATGAGAGCTTATTGAATAACGTATCTGGGGCCCCCTTTTATAGGCGGAGGGGGCAACAAATTGATGGCGACGCCTGTAACCGTCTGGTAGTGGGCCGCCCAGAGTCAGGAGGAATTTATTGCGGAGGGTAGTAGAATGGGAGCGTGGCTATGGCCGTGGCTTGCCATGTGGAGTCAGTTACGGGGAGTGGAGCGGCGTCCGCTGTCGTGGTCGTCAGAGAATGGTGGAATCACACAGGATCCGCCACAGGGAGTGGAGCAGAATCATGGCCGTTAATACGGCCTATCAGGGAGTAATGGAGCTGCGTAGGGTTCGCCGCGGGGAGTGGAGCAGTGTTGTCCGTTATTGTGGCCTGCCAGGGAGTGCAGATCCGTCGGCTGAAGTTCGGCAGCGGTCGGAGCTGATGACGGAGTCTGGCTCCCGTAGGAGTCCGGGCAGAGTCCTCCTTGCGGTTGGAGTCATGGGCGGAGCCCGGCTCCTGTGGGAGTCTGGGCGGAGTCCCCTGCAATCAAAATCAGGTGCGAAGTTTGACTCCCGTAGGAGTCCGGACAAGGCTTACCGACAGTTGATGCTGAGGACGGAGCCCGACTCCCGTAGGAGTTCGGGCGGAGTCTACTTGCGGTTGAAGTTGTTGGCGGAGTCCGGCTCCCGTAGGAGTCCGGACGAAGTCTGTCTGCAGCCGTTGGAGATGAGGGTGAAGCCCGGCTCCCGTAGGAGTCCGGACAGAGTCTTCCTGCAATTAAAGTCAAAGGCGAAGTCCAGCTCCCGTAGGAGTCCCGACAAGGCTTACCAGCAGTTGATGTTGAGGACGGAGCCCGGCTCCCGTAGGAGTCCGGGCAGAGTCTACTTGCGGTTGAAGTCGTCGGCGGAGTCCGGCTCCCGAAGGAGTCCAGACGAAGTCTGTCTGCTGCCGTTGGAGATGAGGGCGAAGCCCGGCTCCCGTAGGAGTCCGGGCGGAGTCTTCCTGCAATTAAAGTCAAAGGCGAAGTCCGGCTCTCGTAGGAGTCCGGACAGGGCTTACCAGCAGTTGATGTTAAGGATGGAGCCCGGCTCCCGTAGGAGTCCGGGCGGAGTCTACTTGCGGTTGAAGTTGTCGGTGGAGTCCGGCTCCCGTAGGAGTCCGGACGAAGTCTGTCTGCAGCCGTTGGAGATGAGGGTGAAGCCCGACTCCCGTAGGAGTCCGGGCGGAGTCTTCCTGCAATTAAAGTCAAAGGCGAAGTCCGACTCCCGTAGGAGTCCGGACAGGGCTTACCAGCAGTTGATGTTGAGAACGGAGCCCGGCTCCCGTAGGAGTCCGGACGGAGTCTACTTGCGATTGAAGTTGTTGGTGGAGTCCGACTCCCATAGGAGTCCGGACGAAGTCTGTCTGCAGCCGTTGGAGATGAGGGCGAAGCCTGGCTCCCGTAGGAGTCCGGGTGGAGTCTTCCTGCAATTAAAGTCAAAAGCGAAGTCCGGCTCCCGTAGGAGTCTGGACAGGGCTTACCAGTAGTTGATGTTGAGAACGGAGCCCGACTCCCGTAGGAGTCCGGGCGGAGTCTACTTGCGGTTGAAGTTGTTGGCGGAGTCCGGCTCCCGTAGGAGTCCGGACGAAGTCTGTCTGCAGCCGTTGGAGATGAGGGCGAAGCCCGGCTCCCGTAGGAGTCCGGACGGAGTCTTCTTGCAATTAATGTCAAAGGCGAAGTCCGGCTCCCGTAGGAGTCCAGACAGGGCTTACCAGCAGTTGATGTTGAGGACGGAGCCCGGCTCCCGTAGGAGTCCGGGCGGAGTCTACTTGTGGTTGAAGTTGTCGGCGGAGTCCGGCTCCCGTAGGAGTCCGGACGAAGTCTGTCTGTAGCCGTTGGAGATGAGGGCGAAGCCCGGCTCCCGTAGGAGTCCGGGCGGATCTTATCGGTGGTTGACGTTGGCGACGAAGCCCGGCTCCCGTAGGGGCCCGGGCTGAGCTCGCAAGAGCTAATCCCGCTGAGAACTTCGGCCGTGGGTATTTTATACCCAACAATTTTCAATCACAATTAATTTCAATAAATATTTTCAATCACAAGCATGCCATGAATTTATATAATTCAAAATTTATAATTTATCAGATAAATTCAATAAAAGTAAACCCGACTTACCTCAAAAAAAAAATCTAAATTAGAGATCCTAGAAATCTTAAAAATCTTTCTCCATACCTGGTACATCAATAATCATATTTTTGATCAAAATTTTATCGAATTAAAAAAATATTTTTTTTTAAAATCCAATGTCCTCACACGGATCGACTAGATGACAATATCCAAAATTTTTGTATTGATCCATGGAAAGTCTTCTTGTATTATTATTATTATTATTATTATTATTATTATTATTATTATTTATTATTATTATTATATATATATATATTTTAATTCCATAAATCCTAAAAATCCAAGAGAGAGAGCAGAGAGAGAAAGTCTCTCTCTCTTTCTCTTTCTCTCTCTCTCTTTTCTCTTTTTCTTCTTTTTCTTCTTTTTCTTTTCTTTTTCTTTTCTTTTCTTTTCTTTTCTTTTCTCTCGGGCTCCTTCCTGGCCAAAACAAAGGACCGGCAGGTCCCCTCCCTTGACCGACCGTTCAGGCCATGGCCGACACGGTGAAAATCGGTGGCAGAGGGGGCAACTCTCTCGAGTTCGGAGAGGCAAGGTCGGTAGTCGACAGTGATTGTCGGTGTCGAAAAATCAAAGGGAAGAAGAGACCAAACAGGGGTCCCTTCTCTGACAAAATTCGGCGACACCCATCGCTGGCAGTCATGTACAGAGGCACGGGAAGAAGGAGAAAGAAGAGAGGAAGAGGAGGAAAGCTTACCTCGGCCTCTGGTGATCCCACCGGCGAGAAATCGCAGTGAGCACGAATCAAGGGCCGTGGCTTCAATCGGAGGAATTAGGGAGGAAAAGAGGGAAAAAAGACTGGTGGGGGTCTCTTAAGAAGGGGGAGGTCTCTTTATAGAGAGCCCTAGGACTCCTGATCGTCCTAGGACTCCTGGTCATGGTGGTTTAATCGGAGAAGAAGACTCCTACCGGGAGTCTTCTTTCCCGTTCCCCTGTTGTTGTTTTTGTTTTTTTTTTCTTTTTTAAATGGGCTTGGGTCTTCTCAATTGGGCTTGGGCTTGGGCTATAACATTTATTAATTGTCATGCCCCCGATCTGAGATTGTGAGTCGAAGATCATGGCAACCGCCACATACTCATAAGAAACTTTTTCCATAAGCATGCAAGACACCTCATCATCATATCTTACACATAAAGTTAAATAATTTTTCAATTTTTAACAATCAAACCTTAGTCCAAATAACAAATCAAAACTCAATGTCCAAAAGAAAAATAATTATCTGACAAAGTCAACACTTAAAATAAAATTCTTGCATCAATTCTGAGAAAATCTTAAATCAAATGAGCTAACTCCATCTCTAATCGCTCTCCCAACCAAAATCCCGCATCATGCTAATTTTTTGAATCTATAAAGAAAAATATAAAACTCATCATGAGCTAAATAGCCCAGTAAGCAGTGTATACCTTTAACTGAATAAATCAGACAATAATACTGTACATATTGATTTACTGATAATAACAAAATCAATATGTAAATTCATAAATTCATAATTTAATTCATCACACTATCAATCATATATAAAATTTTAATTCATCATAATTTTAACTTATGCTTATCATCTTAAATTCATCAAATTTCTTAAGTTCTTTTTACCAACCATGACTATGACCATATTTTTTCTGTGGTAGAGTCATAATACCGCGTATCTTCTTGCGGCAAGCTGTGAATCATCTGGCAACAAGTCCTTCGGAACCATTAGTCTCACTGGCGGTTTGTCACTGATCTCTCAGGCAATATGTCGCTGGTCTCGCTGGCGACATAAATCCTCAGGACAAATCAATTGCCAACGTATATGCCCCTATTGGCGGGGTCCTTTACATAGTCAGGTTGTCAATTCATATCATCTTCCAATTCATGTATTATTTCAAAAATAATATAAAAAGGTGATATTCGAGCCAAATTAAATCATATCATTCTTTATGATCATACATCATCATAATAATTTTCAACAAATAACTTCAATCATAAATAATTTCAATAAATAACTTCAATCATAAATAATTTCAATAATTATTTTCAATTATAATTAATTTCAATAAATATTTTCAATCACAAGCATGTTATGAATTTATATAATTCAAAATTTATAATTTACTAGATAAATTCAATAAAAGTAAACACTACTTACCTCAAAAGAAAATCCAAATTAGAGATCCTAGAAATCTTGAAAATCCTTCTCCGGATCTGGTACGTCAATAATCATATTTTTGATCAAAATTTTATCGACTTAAAAAAATAAAATTTTTTAAAATCCAATGTCCTCACATGGATCGACTAGATGACAATATCCTGGATTTTTGGATTGATCCATGGAAAGTCTTCTTGTATTATTATTATTATTATTATTATTATTATTTATTATTATTATATATATATATATATTTTTTAATTTCATAAATCCTAAAAATTCAAGAGAGAGCAGAGAGAGAAAGTCTCTCTCTTTCTCTTTCTCTCTCACACTTTTTTTTCTTTTTCTCTTTTTTTTCTTTTTCTTCTTCTTCTTTTTCTTTTCTTTTTCTTTTCTTTTCTTTTCTTTTCTTTTCTCTCGGGCTCCTTCCTGGCTGAAACAGGGGACTGGCAGGTCTCCTCCTTTGACCGACCGTTCAGGCCACGACCGACATGGCAAAAATCGACGGCAGAGGGGGGCAACTCTCTCGAGTTCGGAGAGGCAAGGTCGGCGGTCGGCAGTGATCTCTGGTGCCGAAAAATCAAAGGAAAGAAGAGACCAAACAGGGGTCCCTTCTTCGACAAAATCCGATGACACCCGTCGCCAGCAGTCGTGCGCAGAGGCACGGGAAGAAGGAGAAAGAAGAGAGAAAGAGGAGGAAAGCTTACCTCGGCCTCTGGTGATCCCACCGGCGAGAAATCGTGGTGAGCACAAATCAAGGGCCACGGCTTCAATCGGAGGAATTAGGGAGGAAAAGAGGAGAAAAAGACCGATGGGGGATCTCTTAGGAAGGGGGAGGTCTCTTTATAGAGAGCCCTAGGACTCCTGGTCACGGTGGTTTAATCGGAGAAGAAGACTCCTACCGGGAGTCTTCTTCCCGGTTCCCCTGTTCTTGTTTTTGTTTTTTTTTTTTTAATGGGCTTGGGTCTTCTCAATTGGGCTTGGGCTTGGGCTATAACATTTATTAATTATCACGCCTCCGATCTGAGATTGTGAGTCGAAGATCATGGCAACCGCCACATACTAGTAAGAAACTTTTTTCATAAGCATGCAAGACATCTCATCATGATATCTTACACATAAAGTTAAATAATTTTTCAATTTTTAACAATCAAACCTTAGTTCAAATAACAAATCAAAATTTAGCGTCCAAAAAAAAAATAATTGTCTGACAAAGTCAACACTTAAAATAAAAGTCAACACTTAAAATAAAAGTCTTGCATCAATTCTGAAAAAATCTTAAATCAAATGAGCTAACTCCATCTCTAATCACTCTCCCAATCAAAATCCCGCATCATGCTAATTTTCTGGATCTATAAAGAAAAATATAAAACTCATCATGAGCTAAATAGCCCAGTAAGCAGTGTATACCTTTAACTGAATAAATCAGACAATAATACTATACATATCGATTTACTGATAATCAGAAAATCAATATGTAAATTCATGAATTCATAATTTAATTCATCACACTATCAATCATATATAAAATTTCAATTCATCATAATTTCAACTTATGCTTATCATCTTAAATTCATTAAATTTCTTAAGTTCTTTTTACCAACCATGACTATGACCACATTTTTCCTGTGGCAGGGTCATAATACCGTGTATCTTCTTACGGTAGGCTGCGAATCATCTGGCAGCAAGTCCTTCGGAACTGCTAGTCTTGCTGGCGGTTTGTCGCTGGTCTCTAGGAAACATGTCCTTGGTCTCGCTGGCGACATAAATTCTCAAGACAAATCAATTGCCAATGTATATGCCCCCATTGGCGGGATCTTTTACATAGTCAGGTTGTCAATTCATATCATCTTTCAATTCATGTATTATTTCGAAAATAATATAAAAAAGATGATATTCGAGCCAAATTAAATCATATCATTCTTTATGATCATACATCATCATAATAATTTTCAACAAATAACTTTAATCATAAATAATTTCAACAAATAACTTCAATCATAAATAATTTTAACAATTATTTTCAATCACAATTAATTTCAATAAATATTTTCAATCACAAGCATGCCATGAATTTATATAATTCAGAGTTTATAATTTACCAGATAAATTCAATAAAAGTAAACACTACTTACTTCAAAAGAAAATCCAAATTAGAGATCCTAGAAATCTTGAAAATCCTTCTCCGGATCTGATATGTCAATAATCATATTTTTGATCAAAATTTCATTGAATTAAAAAAATAAAATTTTCTAAAATCCAATGTCTTCACATGGATCGACTAGATGACAATATCCAGGATTTTTGGATTGATCCATGGAAAGTCTTCTTGTATTATTATTATTATTATTATTATTATTATTATTATTATTATTATTATTATTATTATTTATTATTATTATTATTTATATATATATATATATTTAATTCCATAAATCCTAAAAATCCAAGAGAGAGAGAAGAGAGAGAAAGTCTCTCTCTCTTTCTCTTTCTCTCTCTCTCTCTTTTTTTCTTTTTCTCTTTTTCTTCTTTTTCTTCTTTTTCTTTTCTTTTTCTTTTCTTTTCTTTTCTCTCGGGCTCCTTCCTGGCCGAAATTCCTTGACCGACCATTCAGGCCACGGCCAACACGGCGAAAACCGGCGGCAGAGGGGGGTAACTCTCTCGAGTTCGAAGAGGCAAGGTTGGCGGTCGGCAGTGATCGTCGGTGCCAGAAAATCAAAGGGAAGAAGAGACCAAATAGGGGTCCCTTCTCCAATAAAATCCGACGACACCCGTCGCCGGCAGTCATGCACAGAGGCACGGGAAGAAGAAGAAAGAAGAGAGGAAGAGGAGGAAAGCTTACCTCGGCCTCCAGTGATCCCGCCGGCGAGAAATCGCGGTGAGCATGAATCAAGGGCCGCGGCTTCAATCGGAGGAATTAGGGAGGAAAGGAGGAGAAAAAGACCGGTGGGGGTCTCTTAGGAAGGGGGAGGTCTCTTTATAGAGAGTCCTAGGACTCCTGATCGTCCTAGGACTCCTGATCATGGTGGTTTAATCGGAGAAGAAGACTCCTACCGGGAGTCTTCTTCCCGATTCCCCTATTTTTGTTTTTATTTTATTTTATTTTAAATGGGCTTGGATCTTCTCAATTGGATTTGGGCTTGGGCTATAACAACTTTTTTCTCTTTTACCAGTCTCTTCCAGCTTTCTGTGGCTTAGAGATGGTACAGGACCAACGACAAGAGCAGTTGTGGGTCCAAGATAGCCATTGAATTCTTCTTTTAAAGACAGCAACCAGGGGAGAAATATTTAATTTCTATGGATACTTATTTGAACAGCTATTTTCAGACTTAATTAGTTACTGCCAATTAATGGAGAAGGTTGGTTCCCACTCACTCTCGTTCACACTTTAGTTGGGCAGAGATCATTTTGAGAAACAGAGAAAGTAGTTGGCCAGATACTGGTCAGGCTGCGGCTAGCCTGGCCCTGCCACAAAGTCTCGGATTGCGTCCATAAAAGAATAAAATAATACTATTAGAGTTTGTTGGTTTGAGAAGGACCAGAAACAGGAATTGTTTATCTGATTTTCTTTGAATAAATTCCTTCCTTGGATTCCTTCTAAGCCGAATTGGAACTGGTGAATGTTGCTATTGCTGGATGGTGAGAAGCCAAACTTTTGGCACCGTGAGGATGGGTAGGAGAAGGGCCTTTATGCGGCATCCTATTGTTGGCAGAACACCCGGCGTGAACTGCGGTGCAGTGGCGACCCCACAAAAAATACTACAAGTGGAAAGCGATCCGAAAGGAAAAGCTAAAGCAAACGAAGGCAGTGGATGAATACGAGCAAGCGCAGAGAATTGATGGGGCGGTGGTGATCCCCCTAACCATCTCACACAAAGTATCAAGCTCTTTTTGATTTTTTGGGGTTAGTGACTTGCTGTGATATGCTTTTTTATTGACTCAGAGCCTAGCCAACTTGATGTCTTTTATTCTAATCTAGCACTAAATTGGTCAGAAATCAAGAAGAGAAGATGACCAATGTTCCACTCGTCCTCTTGTTCCCACTCTTTCGAAGACTCTGAAAGAAAAGAATTGAGCTTCGGCCTCGGCCTATTAGAGCTCCTTCTACCAAGAAAAAGAAAAACCATAACCACTCCTAAGAAAGGTGGTCAACTGAAGGGAGAAAGTAGTAAGAGTAACTGTCTTAGTGATCGAGCGAGAACACCAGCATCAATACCGAAGCGAAGCCCCGTAACAGTCGTAGCAACATACCAACCTTTTTGCCTTCAGAGGTCAAAGCTCCTTATGGACAAACCTACTACTGGCTCATCCATTCAATTTGATTTACGAGAGAGAGAGAGAGAGAGAGAGAGAGAGAGAGAGAGAGAGAGAGACCATCCATTTGATAAACTTCAGATCCTAAAACCATAATGTTGTATATTATACACTCTACTACCTCAACATACTCATTCTAACTGAAACAGAACAAGTATGTATTAAGCAAGCAGCAACAGAAACACAACAAGACAGACGGAGTAGCATATATTAATTTCCATTTCAGCAGCTAGCTAGGGAGATCATAGTTGCAGAGACACATTCCAACGGAGCCGGTTCAATGCTTGGGGCCGATCCGGTTCACGAGGGCGAGAGCATTGCTGGTGAGCTGGGCCACCTCGACCACCTTTTTACGGATGGCCTCCCTTGCTGTGCGAGAGCCGTTCTGGGACAGGCTATCGAGGCAGGTGTTCTCGTCGGTGAGGGCGGCGCTGCTCCAGGTCTGGACGTTGTTCAGGTGCCACATGAACCCGGCCGATCCTGGCCGGCCGAGCCGGCCTAGCTCCTGGGCCGACTGCCGGAGCCAGTCCACGCTGTCGGCCATGTTCTCGAGGCAGTCCCGGATGGCGCCGGCCTCCCGGGCCTTGATCGCCTTGTTCCCGCCGGCCGAGAACCGGGCCACGAAGGCGGAGGTAGAGCGGGCCCGGTCCGCGCTGACGGTGAGGGCTGCCCGGGCCAGCTCCCGGGGGCTGCGCCGGACCGAGGGGGCGTAGGCGGCGAGGCGCTTCACGCAGAGGGCCGGGTACGTGGTGGTGCCGCAGGAGGAGCGGATGAAATCAGCGGATGAGGAGGCGGCGGATGCGACCTCGCTGGCGGAGATGCAGAGCAGGAGTAGTTGTAAGAGGTGGAGCAGCTTGGAAGGTGTGGCTTCGGCCATTCTCCCTCTCCGCCTCTCTCTCTCTCTCTCTCTCTCTCTGAACGAGGACTGTCTAGCGTCTGCGAGCGAGCTTGGCCTCAAGTATAAAGGAGGTTAAGGGGGCGCACATGCGGCAGGCTTTTTGGGGAGCTAAGGTGGCATATTTTGGAACCAAAAGAAAGAAAAGTATTTTGGACATAATACTGACACCAAGAATGATCTTAGTGACATCATACATAACATTAAACTTTTAGATGTTTGACTCACAAACAAATTATTGACCGATGCATATTATAATTTTAGAATAGAAATTTATATTTATAAATTTTATTTATTAATAAAATAGATAATTTTTATATCAATCATATTTTTATGTGTCCATAATTCATCCAAGAAATTAACAGATGATAATATGTATTCTTAAAGTGTTGAGAATTTAAGGTATATATTTATTAGATTTTAGATATTTTGCATGTATATTTCAAAATAATTTTGAATTTAAGCAGCGGAAGATAAGATTAAATCAGATTTAATCCTATGATGTATTAATCTAAATCAAATACCATAGATCTAGTTCATATGATAATAAATAAGACATAAAGTATCTGATTTCAGAAAATAAAATTAATTTATGATCAGATCATATGCCTGAATCATAGAACTCTTTCTCGAATTTGGATCTATGGATGCCTTTAGGTTCTGATGTAACCGCGCATGTGCTCGATCTCTATGGATATTCACACGAGGTCCAATCTGATCGGAGGTTCTTTGATCTTTTCAGGGTGCTAGCTCATTTACAAAGATTACTTCTTTGATGGTTGAAAAGGACCTTCTTCAATCTTTAAGACTCTCTTAAAGAAGAAAAGGACCAGGAGGAAGAAGATGAATTAGAGGATGAGAGAACCTTTCTCTCTTTGTCTCTCCTCTCTAAAACCCAATGCCCAAGAGGAACCCACACCCAAAATTCTCATGCCCAAGAGGAGTTTTCTAATATGTATCAGCATCCCAAAGCCCCCATATTTAGAGATGATGTCCATAAGTTGTATAGGGTTTAGGTTTTGACAAGGTCAAACACCTTATCAAACTAGGACTCCTACTTTGGTTCATAACCAAATGGATTTGATTCCAAATCAAACCAAATTTGAAAGGAGAGCAAGGGAGGATGTGTGGAAGGCTTGGCATGATATTTTGGATGTGCAAAAACCATGGGGATGTGGTATTCCTATCAGCGTGGACATGTGGGGTGCATGGAGAAAGAATCCTAGCTAGTCCAACTAGGATTCCTTTTAGGGCTGATTTAAATCTGATTTAAATATATTTTAATGCTAACCAACTTAGGATTAGGCAGCACCCAAATCAAGTTAATTCTCAGTCCAATTAGGAACTCAACTAAATCTAGATTAAATCCTAATCTAATTAGAAAATTGATTCAATCGAGTCCTAGTCAAATAGAAATTATTCTTCTTATGCAATTGGATTATCTCATAAATCAATTAGGCTTGATCTAATCAAATTTAAATCAATCTAAATTGAATCTAATTTAATTAGATCTAATTTAAACCCCATAGCTCAATCAGATTGAGCCAGACAGCAATCCAATAAATAATTGATCCTCCTACAATTCACTCATACTTGGTGAATCTTTCGATTGCAACTTTTACATTATCAATCATATTGATAATTAATTTTCATTACGATCCTTAATCATAACTTAACTATCTGATCAGTCAAGAACTTCTTTTGTGTGTGATCCCATAGGTTTCAATCTGTCTGGTAGTGAGATATACCATGATCTTCATCATAGTATTATTGAAATTTCTTTCAATGGATTAGAACATTTCTAGCTCACACTCATCAAGGATCATTGATCCAAATGATCTTAGTGAGTTCTCACAATCTACTAGTGATGCTTAGTAGCATATGATGGCAATCCAATAGAATAGAAAATAGAACTTTTAGGTATAATTATTATGTGATTTAGTTCCTCTATCATGAGTCCCGATAAGATAGAGGTTATGAAAATATGTTAAACTTTAATATCTATCATATGAAAGATTAGATTAGCTCAAGTGATACTCATGAAAACTTCTTTCCATCAATCACCATGCTGTGGCCACAGATTTATGGACTTAGCTTCTCAAATTTCATAGGACTATTCTTTATTTACTAAGATCGATAGATCCCATCTAAGTGCACATCTTACTCCTATAGTGAACCTACTATAGCCAACATCTACTACAAGGATCCATATGGCTAAAGATCATATTTATGTATAGTCAAACTACAGCAACCCCACTATGAGTAGTCGAGGCACTGCATATCAAGAAATTATTCATACAACTATAGCATCAATAAGATCACTGATGAGTTAGTAAGCATCCATGTGATCTTTCGTATTGTCATGCTCAGTACCGATATTCTCTAACAACCACCTACACTCTCGCTCAGTATCTCCACATCGTAGACTCGAGACTCATCTATCCTGAAGAAAGCAATCCGTACGTCGATCTAATCAGATCAATCATCATCACCATGTGATCCATCGATCGAGAATAATTTCAGAATTAATTATAGATGTCTTAAATTCTAAACTCTTTAGAATATGTATCTTTAAATTATTAATTTTTTAGACGATTCTCAGACACATAACACAAGAATGGATAGAAATTATCCATTTTAATAGTTTAAGTAAAAATATATGTCCTATAATTATTATAATGTGTCTGCCATATTGGCTTCTGAGATATACATCTAATAATTTCTTACTTGATCTAAAGTCAATTAGCCACTAACCTAAGTTTTATCTTCTGAAGATGGACTTCAATCTTCTACTGGCTCAACTGCTTTGTCAGTGGATCTACTATGTTGCTCGTAGAGTTTATATTGAAAAATATGTCTTAAAGTCAATTGTCTATCTATAGACGATTGTGCTCTTTATAATTTATATATAAATTATTAATGACTAAAAATTATTTTTGATAAGTTCATCATAAATGTGCATCTCCTTTTAAACTCTCATGTTATGATGAAGTCCTTAAGACTATAATATAATCAATAAAGAAGGATTTATCGAATAGTTCTTAAACTTGTTCGCGACTAAATGATACGTTATTGATAAGGACAATAATGTTTCTTGAGTATAGGTCATAGCGTGTCATATGGATTGGTTATCCTCTTAACCAAAGAGTATGGAGATACTAGTATAGCATACAAGTGAGATGTATGAGTATATTATCATCGAATAGTGACTCACCTGTAGAGCGCTCTGCTGTCAAGAGCAGCTCGTGAAGGATATGGGCATAAGTGTCTCTCCGACCTAAGATCACTATGGTGACTTGTAAGTAACTCACTGTGCTTTGATGCCAGACTATCTATATTTTTAATACACTGATGGAAGGCTACTGGATATAGTCAAGTACTTGTGAAGTTGGTGTGTGAGTCAAGATGAGATTGATCCATCAGGATTACAGGAGTTAATGCATCACTGTATTTCAATCCAGTAAAATCTTGATCAAGATAATCTTTATGATCTGTCATAGAATTTGAAAAAGATTGAAATACAATATGGATGACTCATCCAGGATTGACAGTGAAATCCTAGGTCATCTGGAGCATTAGGGTCAAAGGGATGAATTATACAATAACCATATGCCTAAGTTTTTGAATATTACTTTATAATTATTCGACCTATCCAAACATCGGGTATCATTGCTAGATAGTCATTTCGATTAGTACAGAAAAAGTTTCTATACTACTGGCTTAGTATTCAAACCTATGTTGGATGGATGTCTGGTCTGGACACCACCTTTCAAGATCTTTTCAGTACCACGCGATGCAGCAGGAAGAAAGAAGAAACAAAATAAAAAAAAAATAATCAAAATACGTGGATCAGCCACAAAAGGGCTCGCCTTCACGGGGCATGCAAACTTCACTATGAAAAAAAAATTTTACAAGAGGAGACCTCACCCTCAACCCTTGTACACCCAATTCTCTCTCACTAGAAGTTCCCCTCACAAAAGCTCTCTCTCTCTTGGAAGACCCCCTGAACCCCTGAAGTATCTGGCCACCACTGTCCAGGAGCCTCCTACTCCTTCTCTCTCATTGCTTCCGCCTCTCTCTTCTTCCCCTTTCGGGTTCCATGCGGCCTCAGCAGAAAAATCGAACCACTCTACTCTCTGTTTCACGCACAGGCTCTTTTAAAGGGTTAAAACCCAATTAGATTAAGTTTAAGAGTCCTTAATCAACCCAAATCAGGTTCTGAACTGTCGGATCAAAAAAACAGATCAACCCACGCCCTCCGATGCGTCTTGCAACTTCCTATGGTATAATTTTTCTCCACCATCCATCAATACAATTTTATCCATCCAATGGCTAAAAATGAAGGCGCTAATATTAGAATAGCATGAAAAAAATTTCAGATTAAGAAGTGGCATGACAAATGGGTTAAAGTCCTTCACAAGTTGGACTCTTGGTCAGGTGCATGTATCAGACTGATAGGATTTTCAACTTCGATGAATTTTCACATTTAAATCAGAAAGAATTTTAACTTCAAAAAAATTTGATATATTTAAAATTAAGGTAGGAATCATCCAAAAATTTATTTCATCATAAAACATTGGATAAGCTCGAGGATAAGGCATCCCATCTCATGGGATGTGAAAGCTGTTTCTGTGCACAAAAACTGCACCCATGCACAAAATTTTTTTTTGACTCATAGAGACTTAGTTTTCTGGTGCCAAAGTTTTGATACATATAGCTAAGGGCCAACCCAACTCAAACCTAAAATTTTTTTGAATTAATTTGGCCTTAATTAGCCTAATCTGGAATCAATTTCGATCTTGATTCGAAACAGAGAGCTAGTTTTTGCAACTTGTGCTAGCATATCAATTTTGCAAATATGATCTAATCTAAATAGACCCCTGATCAATTTTTTTTTTGTGTGTGTAACCCATTAAGTTCCACATCTAACCAGTAATGGGTCTAAGTGCAAGTCGATTTGATTTGATTAAAATTTAATCTAACCGATCTAGATCCAATCGAACTAACCCAATTTCAACAATTAGAACTCTTTCTAATTGGTGATTGAATTAAACTCTTTAATTCGATCAAATCTACAAGATAGGATTGACATCTAGCAATATATCATATCTATCTAAAAGATATAAAATTTTAATAGAAATATCAAAAATACCTTTCAGTGGAAAGTTACCGTGCAATTTGATCCTGCGATCTCCCTACACTCCGAATATGACTTCGGATATGGAATGATGTCGAATCCAATATCATACTCATATTTCTCTCAATCTTATATGATGATTTAATTAATAAAATATTAAATTTTTTTTTTAATTTTTATTCTGCTTTGATCAAAGGCTTTCTGAATCATCAATCGATCAGAGTAAATAGGATGCGATCTCCTCTTATTAGGAGTGATCGATTTCATGTTGACCTACTCACAACCTCCATACATATTCTACCATATCTAGAACACCCCATACATGACTAAGTCATGAATGAGTATAACCCAAAAAATATAGATTCATGTATAAAAGGTTCTATGGTAGTCTCAGGTCAAAGGATTATATGCACAACTCCCATTATAAGAAAACATCTTTTGACGGGTAAGTAAATTCTATAAGATATTTTTTAAGTTGGATTAATTCAGTGAACTCATTCTCTAATGAGCACCCACTTTCTTGTATTAGTGTCTCACATAGGTGGCATACGAGATTAGCCACCATCTCTATCGAGCATACATAGGAAGTGCTAGTCTATCTGGAATATTGATCCCCTTCTCAATGCTCCTATGACTAGGAATATTCTAAATCAGAATTTTTAGAATTTTAGGTCTTATAGGTATGATCTCATCATAACCCTAAACCCATTACCTTAATTTATGAAGTTCATCATAATCATTACAAAAGTAAGATGCAGCATATGATGAAAAATATTTTTTATTATTTAAAGAGTCAATACATGAGTTTGGAAGATTACAAGGAAAACTCATCGAAATACAAATTTTAATTGGCTTGTAGGGTATATTCCTTTCAATCTTCCACTTGCAGTAAAGCCAATCATCCTTATATTTTATCCCCATATAATCGAGATGGAGATCGAACTGCTACTGTGGTAGAGCCTTAGTGAACAGGTCTGCTATATTATTCTTTGTTTCTACTCATTCAATGACAACATCTTGTCTTTCGATTATTTTACGAACGAGATGAAAGCGTCTTAGAATATGCTTAGATTTATGATGAGACCTTAGTTCCTTTGCTTGAGCAACTACTCCAGTATTATCAGAGTAAAGTGATACTGGATTCTTAATCTCAGGAATGACACCCAATTCAGTGATGAACTTCTTCATCCAGACAGCTTCCTCGATGGCTTCACTTGCAGCTATATATTCTACCTCGGTGGTTGAGTCAGCTACAGTCTGCTACTTAAAACTTTTTCAACTAACAGCTCCACCATTAAGAGTAAAGACATACCCTGAAGTGGACTTGCTATCATCAAGGTTTAATTGGAAACTAGAGTCTGAATAACCTTCTAGTTTTAGATCAGATCCTTCATATACCAGAAAAAAATCTTTAGTCCTTCTCAGGTACTTAAAAATATTTTTTACTGCTTTCCAACAATCCTTTCCTGGATCAGCCTGAAATATACTAACTATGCCTAAGGCATAGGCAATATCAGACCTAGTACATAGCATAGCATACATGATCGACCCTACTGCCGAAGCATAGGGAATAGAACTCATTCTATTTCTCTCTTCCGGTATTTTAGAAGATATCCTTTTAGAGAGATGTATGTCTTGACTCATGGGTAAGTAACCTCTTTTACTTCCATCCATGCTAAACCTCTTTAGCACTAAGTCTATGTACCTGGATTGGGACAAGCCTAATATCCTCTTAGATCTATCCCTATAGATCTTTATACCTAGTATATAGGATGCTTCACCCAAATCCTTCATGAAAAACTTACTTGATAGCCATATCTTGATCGATTGTAACATTGGGATATCATTCCCAATAAGAAGTATGTCATCCACATATAAAACTAAGAAGACAATGGCACTCCCACTAGTCTTCTTGTATACACAAAGTTCATCCATATTTTTAATAAAGTCAAATTCTTTGACTGTAACATCAAATCGGATGTTCCAACTCCTCAAGACCTGCTTTAATCCATAAATAGATTTCTTAAGCTTGCATACCTAATTTGCTCTCCCTTTTGAGACAAATCCTTTTGGCTGAGACATATAAACCTCTTCCTCAAGATAACCATTAAGGAAGGCGGTCTTCACATCCATTTGCCAAATCTCATAATCATGATATGCTGCTATTACAAGCATAATCCGTATAGATTTGAGTATGGCAACAGGTAAAAATATTTCATCATAATCAATACCCTATTTTTGCTTGAAATCTTTAGTTACTAATTTAGCTTTATAGGTTTCAATTTGGCCATCTGCTCCAATCTTTTTCTTATAGACCCATTTACATCCAATAGGGATCACACCCTCTGGTGCATCAACCAAAGTCTATACTTGGTTGGAGTACATGGAGTCTGTTGGTGCAAAAATCCGCCTACATCAGAGAAGCTGGAGTTGAGGGAGTCGCGGTCGCCACCGGGACCTGCAAAAGAAGTCTAAACCAGAGTTGGGGTTGCTTCGGCAAGATCCTCCGACGCTCAAGTCAGTTCTCTGCCTCAACAAGAATGGAGTGCTCAAACAAAAATTTTAACAGAGTTTTTGGGATAAAAATTAGAGCTTAGAGAATAACGTATATGGGGCCCCCCCTTTTTATAGACGGAGGGAGCAACAGATTGACAGCGACATTTGTAACCGCCTAGTAGTGGGCCGCTCGGGGCCAGGAGGAGTTTATTATGAAGAGTAATGGGGTGGAGTCGTGGCTGTCACCATGGCTCGCCACGTGGAATCTATTGCGGAGAGTGGAGCGACGTCCGTTGTCGCGACTCGCCAGGGAGTGGTAGAGCCACGCAGTATCCGCCACAGGGAGTGGAGCAGAGTCGTGGCCATTACTGCGGCCTGCCGCGTGGAGCCTATTGCGGGGAGTGGTGGAGCCGTGCAGAATCCATCACAGGAGGTGGAGCAGAGTCATGGCTGTTACTGTGGCCTGTCAGAGAGTCCAGGCCTGTCGGTCGAAGCTCGATTGAAGTGCCTAGCGGAGAGAGGTGGCTATCCATCTGAAAGGAGCTCGGATGTTGCTGGCGGGCCGTCTACCGTTGGGTGCCTTGAGCGTTAGTACTATAGGCGAGGGCCATCTGTGGTAGGAGCCCAGTCAGAGGCTTTCTATAGACGAAGTTCGATTTCGTAGGAGTCTGGATGAAGACTTCCTGCAGTCAGAGTCGGAGACGAAGTCCGACTCCCATAGGAGTCCAGACGAAGCCCACCTGCAATTGAAGTCGGGGATGAAGTCCGGCTCCTGTAGGAGTCCAGACGAAGTCTACCTGCAACCAGAGTCGAGGATGAAGTCCGGCTCCTGTAGGAGTCCGGGTGAAGTCTTCCTGCAGTCAGAGTCGGGGATGAAGTCCGGCTCCTGTAGGAGTCTAGGCGAAGTCTTCCTGCAGCCAGAGTCGGGGACGAAGTCCGGCTCCTGTAGGAGTCCGGATGAAGTCTTCCTGCAGCCGGAGTCGGGGATGAAGTCCAGCTCCCATAAAAGTCCGGATGAAGTCTTCCTGCAGCTGGAGTCGAGGATGAAGTCCGGCTCCCGTAAGAGTCCGGATGAAGTCTACCTGTAATTGAAGTCGGGGACGAAGTCTGGCTCCCGTAGGAGTTCGGATGGAGTCTTCCTACAGCTGAAGTCAGGGACGAAGTCTGGCTTCCATAGGAGTCCGGACGAAGACTTCCTACAGCCAGAGTCGAGGATGAAGTCCGGCTCCCGTAGGAGTCCGACGAAGCCCACCTGCAATTGAAGTCGGAGATGAAGTCCGGCTCCCGTAGGAGTCCGGACGAAGTCTTCCTGCAATTGAAGTCGGGGATGAAGTCTGGCTCCCGTAGGAGTCCGGACGGAGTCTTCCTGCAGCTGAAGTCGGGGATGAAGTCCAGCTCCCGTAGGAGTCCGGACGAAGTCTTCTTGCAGTCGGGGCTGGAGATGAAGTCCGGCTCCCGTAGGAGTCCGGACGAAGTCTACCTACAATTGAAGTCGGGGATGAAGTTCGGCTCCCATAGGAGTCCGGATGGAGTCTACCTGCAGTTGAAGTCGGGGATGAAGTCCGGCTCCCATAGGAGTCCGGATGAAGTCTTCCTGTAGCCGGAGTCAGGGATGAAGTCCGGCTCCCGTAAGAGTCCGGATGAAGTCTAGAAGGTGGTCGATCATCATGGAAACTTGGGTGGAGTCCGTCCATCGTGAAGAATTCGGTCGACGTTGGTGGGGGCTTATCCGTCGGTAAAACTTAGGAGTGTTGCGGAGGCTCGACCGCCAGAGAGATTTGAAAAGATGTCGTCGAAGGTCCGAAGTCGGTAGAATCCCCGGAGGGTCACTCCTGTCACGAACTTCGACTGGGGGGTATTTTATACCCAACACCAGTCCCCCTACTTTCGAGTTCGAGTTTTGAATGAAGGAAGTACAAAAAAATTTTTACAGCCGAAGTTGTCCCCTTGAATCCCACATACGACCGCCCTCAGAAATCTTGGCATTCAATGCGCGCGTGCTGGAGTCTTTTTTCGATTAAGGTGATCCGAAGAGTCTTTTCAGAATTCCCTCCGGAGCGTAGCCCTAAGCGCCACACCATAATGGTCCCGCTAATAGCTAGCCCTACGTCACGATGAGTGGGACACGTGGCGGGCGCTGGTGGACTTAGGGATATCCGCCACCATAACTGCGCCAGGCCCCATCGCTTATTTAAGCCCCCTCCTTCCCTCCAGGGGCTTCACTTTGCCTGAGAGTTGACACCTTTCTTCTGCCTGAGAGTTGACACCTTTCTTCTGCCTGAGAGTTTAGTCACTCCATCGGTGCCTTTTTTGACTCTAAGCACTCTTCGCACCAGTCTTCGCCATCTCCACCGGCTCCCCGCCGCCTTCAGTCTTCCGAGCCCCTTCGAGGGGTTCTCCCACCGGGGCTTTTGCCTCGGAGGCCAACCTCGAGAGGATGCCACGGATCAAGAGAAGTAGGAGGGGGAAAACAGCGGCCTACGAATTCTCCGACTGTCGAACTGTCACTGAGGGTTCTCACCGCCTCAAAGGGGGTTCGAGGGAGAATTCCTTCTACAATAGGGATTTAATAATGGAAACAACCGGTGAGCACGCTCCGCCCGAGAATTTCAGAGTAGTTGAATGGGGTGACACCGGTCAAGGGAGCAGAGTTGTCGTCACAAGCTGTGGCGGGATTCTTGACGTTGTCGGGGCCGAGGAACCAGAAGCGATCGGCGCTAACGGTGGGGCAGTAAAACTTGTTGTGGGGACGGTGGAAGTAGCGCATGCCGACCTTGCCAAAGTACCTAGGATGGTGGTTGTCGTGGAGCACACGGTGGTGGTGCATGCCTCCAGTGCCATCGTGGCCTCCGGGGTACTTCCGGTTCTTCCCGATGCAGGTCATCGTCGCTGCTGCCGTCGCCGTCACTGCCCCTTGAATTCTATCCCCCCCTTTTCCCCCTAGGGTCGGGGTTTCAGCGATGGAGCGAAATGAGGTGGGGGGTGAGAGCTGAGGGATTTATCACATGCACTGAAAAATGCTGCCGAGAAGGACGAAACCGAAAGGAGAAGTCGAAAGCTTGAAGTGGTCCCTAATGTGTTCCTTCCGAGTCTTGTGGTAATATTTTTTTTTTCTTGGCCCTCAGGGTCTTGTAACGTACATCTTGTTAATCGAGAATGAGAAAGAGATTTTGTTACCTTGTCCGCACTTTGCATCAAATTGTCACCTGTCGAGCTTCTATCATTCGCTATTGTTATTGTTGTATTCCCCTCCTCTTTTTCTTTTCTTCTTCAACCTTAAGGGCTCTGTAATGCATATTTAGTAAATAACATGAGAAGGGGATTTTTCGCTACCTCTTTTACTCACGTGTTCAATTGTCGTTCGCCGATCTTCCTTCGGCTTTTGCCTCGCTCGATATCGATGCCATTCGGAGGCACCCGATCGCCGTCGCGTTGACCCATCTCTCTGTTTGTGGCCGCTGATTTGTCCGAGACCACTCGAGTTTGATGCCTCCTTTTAGAGTTCGAGCTCGGAGGTCTAAGCTTCTCGTCGCCCTGAGAAAGCCGTCTTATCTTTGGCCCGTGTTGAGAGCTCTTTTGGAGATCGAAGATTTTGATGAGAACCCCCATCCTCGCCGAGATGAGGTTTCCTGTATTTTTAATGTAAATTATTTTCCAGTCGTCGCTGATATAGTTCGTCACTTTCCTTTTTAACCCCTCTCCCTTTTTTTTTTTTTCGAGTGAGGGTTTTTCCCCTGCTCTTAGTCCCCTTACTCTTGATGGGGTCGCGGGAGTGCGGAGGGGTTGCTGGGAAGGTTCCCTTTTTCCCATCCGGTCTTGAATGACCAGACCTTAATTGGTGTCAGGATGAGGTTCTTCCCCTATTTCTGACGTAATTTATTTCAGCTCTAGTTAGGACGAGGTCCTCCTCTTGTCTCTAACAGGGCTATAGGGGCATATATGGGCATTGCAGGGTCTCTCCCCCCATCCGATCTAAGTGTAACCGGGCCTTCGACTGTGCTCAAGTTAGGATGAGGTTCTCCTCCTATCCCTAACGTGGCTGTGGGGGCACATATGGGCGTTGCAGGGCCTCTCCCCCCATCCGGTCTAAATGTAACCGGGCCTTCGACTTTGCTCATGTTAGGATGAGGTTCTCCTCCTGTTCCCAACATGGCTGTGGGGGCACATATGGGCGTTGCAGGGCCTCTCCCCCCATCTGATCTAAATGTAACCGGACCTTCGACTTTGCTCATGTTAGGACGAGGTTCTCCTCCTGTTCCTAACATGGCTGTGGGGGCACATATGGGCATTGCAGGGCCTCTCCCCCCATCCGGTCTAAATGTAACCGGGCCTTCGACTTTGCTCATGTTAGGACGAGGTTCTCCTCCTGTTCCTAACATGGCTGTGGGGGCACATATGGGCGTTGGAGGGCCTCTCCCCCTATCCGATCTAAATGTAATCGGGCCTTCGACTTGGTTCATGTTAGGACGAGGTTCTCCTCCTATTCCTAACACGGTTTGTTTCAATCGTCCTGTCGATATAGGCTTGTGCCAAGAGAGAAGACATGTGGATATAAGACTTTTATTAAAAATGAAGTTACCGGTAATACATTCGTAAATTTTTCGAGCTCCATGGTCGCGGGAGGTCTGCTCCTTTGAGCTCCTTGAGGTAATAAGTTTCGGGCCAGACTACTTCCTTGACTTCGTATGGGCCTTCTCAATTTGGGGCAAGCTTCCCTCGATCCTGAGGTTGCGAGACAGTGGCTCGTCGAAGCACTAGGTCTCCCACTCTAAAGACTTTATTTTTGACCCGAGAATTGTAATAGCGGGTGACTTTCTGTCTGTAGGCTGCCATTCAAATTTGAGCTACCTCCCACTTTTCTTTCAGCAAGTCGAGGTTGGCTTTAAGACCTTGCAAATTGTGATGTTTGTCGAATGCCACGACTCGTGCCGATGGGAGCTTGAGCTCAATTGGGATAACAGCCTCCGTGCCGAAGGCTAGAGAGAAGGGGGTCTCCCCCGTGGGCAGTCTTTGGGTAGTTCGGTACACCCACAACACATGATAAAGTTTGTCTGCCCAAGTTTTCTTCACTTTTTTGAGCCTTGTCTTGATCCCTTGCAGCAGAGTTCTGTTGGTCACTTCAGCTTCATCGTTCGCCTGAGGATGGGCTACGGACGTGAAGTTGTGGGAGATGTTTAGGTCCTCACAAAATTCGGCGAATCTCGCTCCCGCAAATTGCCGCCCATTATCAGTAATTAGGGTTCTCGGCAGGCCAAACCTGCAAACAATTGACTTCCAGATGAAGTCTTGCACTTTAGCTTCTATGATTTTCGCCAGCGGTTCGAACTCGACCCACTTAGTGAAATAGTCAATCGCTACCAGGAGGAACTTCCTCTGCCCCGACGTCATGAAAAAGGGTCTAAGGATATCCATCCCCCATTGCGCAAATGGCCATGGGGCACTCAAGGGTGTAAGCTTAGTGGCGGGCTATCTCTGGATGTTGGCATATCTCTGACATCGGTCGCACTTTCTGACGTATTCAATTGAGTCACCATGCATAGTCGGCCAGTAATATCTGTTGGTGCAAAAATCTGCTTGCGTCGGAGAAGCTGGAGTCGGGGAAGCCGCGGTCGCCGCCGGGACCTGCAAGAGAAGTCTAAACCGGAGGTGGGGTTGCTCCGGCAAGACCCTCCGACGCTCAAGTCAGTTCTCTGCCTCAACAAGAATGGAGTGCTCGAACGGAGAATTTAGCAGAGTTTGGAGATAAGAAATGGGCTTAGAGAATAACGTATCTGGATCCCCCCTTTTTATAGGCAGAGGAGGTAACGGATTGATGGCGACACCTGTAACCGTCTGGTAGTGGGCCGCCCGTGGTCAGGAGAATTTATTGCGAGAGGTAGTGGAGCGGAATCGTGGCCATCCCCGCAGCTCGCCACGTGGAATCAGTTGCAGGGAGTGGAGCAGCGCCCATTGTCGTGACTTGCCAGCGGATGGGAGAATCGCCCGGTATCCGTCGCAGGAGGTGGAGCAGGTTCGTGGCCGTTATTGTGGCCTGCCAGGGGGTAGTGGAGCTGTGCGGAATCCACCGCAGGAAGTGGAGCAGGGCGGCGACGGTTACTGCGGCTTGTCAGGGAATGATGGAGCTGCGCGGAATCCATCACAGGAAGTGGAGCAGGGTCGTGGCCGTTTTGGTGGCCTGCCAGGGGGCGCGGGTCTGTTGATCGAGGCTCGGCAGCGGTCGGAGTCCGGCCTCTGTAGAAGTCCGGGAGGGGTCCTCCTTTCGGTTGGGGTCGTGGGTGGAGTCCGGCTCCCGTAGGAGTCCGGACGGAGCTTACCTGCAGTGGATACTGAAAGCGGGACTCGGCTCCCATAGGAGTCTGGGCGGAGCCCTCTGCAATCAAAGTTAAAGATGAAGTCCGGCTCCCGTAGGAGTCCGGACGGAGCTTACCAGCAGCTGATACTGAGAGCGGAGCCCGGCTCCCGTAGGAGTCCGGGCGGAGCCCTCTGCAATCAAAGTTAAAGATGAAGTCCGGCTCCCGTAGGAGTCCGGACGGAGCTTACCAGCAGCTGATACTGAGAGCGGAGCCCGACTCCCGTAGGAGTCTGGGCGGAGCTATGCTGCCATTGATGTCGGAGGCGGAGTTGTGCTGCAGTTGATGTCGGAGGCGGAGCCCGGCTCCCGTAGGAGTCCGGGCGGAGCCGTGCTGCTCGAAGTCGAAGGTGGAGCCCGGCTCCCGTAGGAGTCCGGGCGGAGCCGTGCTGCTCGAAGTCGAAGGCGGAGCCTGGCTCCCGTAGGAGTCCGGGCGGAGCGGTGCTGCTCGAAGTCGAAGGCGGAGCCCGGCTCCCGTAGGAGTCCGGGCGGAGCCGTGCTGCTCGAAGTCGAAGGCGGAGCCCGGCTCCCGTAGGAGTCCGGGCGGAGCCGTGCTGCTCGAAGTCGAAGGCGGAGCCCGGCTCCCGTAGGAGTCCAGGCGGAGCCGTGCTGCTCGAAGTCGAAGGCGGAGCCCGGCTCCCGTAGGAGTCCGGGCGGAGCCGTGCTGCTCGAAGTCGAAGGCGGAGCCCGGCTCCCGTAGGAGTCCGGGCGGAGCCGTGCTGCTCGAAGTCGAAGGCGGAGCCCGGCTCCCGTAGGAGTCCGGGCGGAGCCGTGCTGCTCGAAGTAGAAGGCGGAGCCCGGCTCCCGTAGGAGTCCGGGCGGAGCTGCGCTGTTGTCGATTCCGCCGAGGGTTTCGACTGTGGGTATTTTATACCCAACACCAGTCTCCCTACTTCCGAGTTTGAATTTCAAGCGAAGAAAGTACACAGAGAGAGAGATGGGTACAGTCGAAACCGTCCCTTCGAATCCTGCGCACTGCCGCCTCCAGATATTTTGGCATTAAATGAGCGCGTGCCGGAGTCTTTTCGAATTGGAGCGGTATGAGGGGACGCTTCAAAAATCCCACAGGTACACTGGCCTAGGTACGGCACAATTATGATCCTGCCAACCGTCAGCCACTTTTAGCCGTCTGCCAGGGGGAGTGGGACACGTGTCGGATGCGGACTGGCCAGGGGGATTCGCGATCATTATGGCACCGGATCCCAGGGTCTATTTAAACCCGTCCTCCCCCCTTCAGGCGTCCTACTCCATTCCTGAGTTTTCGCTGGTGTCTGTCTTCTCTTCGAGAGCCTTGCTCTAGTGAACGTCTTCTCGAGCCGTAGGCGCCTTCCATTTCTCGTCCCCCAGGTCCCTCAGAGCAATATAGGTTAGTGCCAACCTTCTTCTCACCGCCTAGGGGCTTCTCCTCTCTTCATTACTTTTGTGCCTCCCTTCGAGTTAGCCTTCGGCGTCTCGTTCCCCTTTCGTTCTGTCTTTTTAGGGTCCTTTAGATCCTCCCTTCGAAACTACTCAAAATGTCTTCTGACTCTTCTGCTCCCGGCAGTTCTGAGAGTTCTTCCGCTTCAAACCCCTAGGTCGCTGTCTCTGCGAACGAGCCTGCGTCCGGGGCAGGGCCTCGCCCGATTTTTGCATCGGGCGCTATTCTATGTTCGTCGACTTCGGATGAACTCCTTCTGATAAGGGTTCGTATGGGGTTCCTCCGGAGTACGACCTGGAGCTACCTGGCCCCTCTGATCGGGCCAGCGCTCCTCCTCCTGGTCGCTTCTGTTTGTATCAGGAAGCGTTCTGTGCTGGACTCCGGCTTCCGCTTCCTGTCTTCGTTGCTGCTTTCTTCCGCTTTTTAGACATTTCTCTCGCCTCCGTGGCCCCGAATTCCTTTAGGTTTTTGATAGGGTTTCTCTCCCTCTGCCACATAGCCGAGGTCCAGCCGTCCCTCTCCTTGTTCAGGCATTTTTATACCTTCAAACGCCATCCTTCGGCGAAGGACTGGTGGTACTTCTCCCCCCAGTTTGGTAAGAAGGGGTTGCTGAAGGGCGCCCCTTCTTCGATTCACAATTGGAAGGGAAAATTTCTCTTCGTCCACTGCCCGACCCTGGAACTGGGCCTGCCCCCTTGGGGGTCTCTGAGGGATTCCGTCCGTCGGGCTCCCAGCCTGGGGGAGGATGACCTTCAGGCCGCCCAGAAGCTCCTAACTTATCCCGCTCCTTCCCTTCCTAATCTTCTGAGGGAGCAGCTTCTTTTCAACATCGGCCTGAGCCCTCAGGATCCAGCAAGTACTCATCTTATCTTTTCTTTTCTTGCCTTATTCTTCTTCTTCTCTTTACTTTTTCCTTCCCGCTCTTTTCTTTCTCTTTCTTTCTCTCTTCTTTTTTCTTTTTTTTCTTTTTTTTTTTTTCTTTTTTTGACTCTGGACTGATCGGTGTCGCTTCTTCTTTTTTTTTTCTTTTTCTTCTTTTCTTCTCTTTTTTTTTTTTTTTTTTAGCAATAGACGTCGAAGCAACGCGGATGCTCGCCAGGGGCATGAGGGCTCAGAAGAGGAAGGGCGCGACGGCCTCCGGGTCGGCGAAAAGGGCCAGGGCGGAGGAGACGAGCTTGGCTGCGCCCGTCCAGACGGCCCCGGCCATCGACATTCCTTCAGATGTCGAGCCAGTGGCCCCTCGGGCTTCCTCGAGGAGCCTGCCGATCGGGGTCCCCACCCCGGGGGTTCGCCCCACGGAGGCGCCCGTCGCGGGGAGGAGGAGGAAATCGGTGGCTCGCAGGGCGAGTAGCCACCGAGCTGCTGCAGACGAGTCCGTCTGCTCCGAGGGGGGATTGGAGAACCCCTTCAACGACAAGGACCTGATCAGGCGGCTGCTCGATGGCTGCATCCTGTCCGACGTCGTGGAGAGGATCGACTGCGCCGATCCCGAGCAGCGGGCTTGGGACTCTTTGGGGTCCTTCCTCGAGGTAAGCGGATGTTTACTTGCACGGTTACTCGGCCTTTGTTGTAATTCTCTATCCATCCTTGCAGATTGGGCACCAGCTCTTCGCCTATGTCGAGGCGATGAGCCGCATGAGAAGGGACCTCCTTCAGGTGGAGGAACGCCTCCAGGCCGAGGTCGCTTGCCTCCAAGCGAAGACGACCGAAGTAGCCACCCTCCAGGAGGCCCTGGAAAGAGAGAGGCAAGCCCGGGAAGAGGAGAGACAAGCCCGGGAAGAGGAGAGACGAATCTTGGAGGAGTCGGCGAGGAAGGCGGAGGCCGAGGTCGCCCATTTGGTTGAGCAAACTTCGGTTCTGGTCTCGGAGGCCAGGGCCCTTGCGGTGGTGGAGTTCAAGGCTTCCGCGGAGATGAGGGAACTGAACATCCAGTTCGGCCAGGAGGCATTCACTAAGGGGTTCGAGCTCTGCCAAGAGAAGGTGGCCAGCAGATACCCCGACCTCGATCTCAACTTTCTTGAGGAGTCTGAAGACGAGGTCGGCCCTTCATCCGCCGCCACCGCAGTCGCACCCCCCGCACCGAGTCCTCCACCTCCTGCCCCTGAGGTCTGAGACCTCTGATCTTGTGCCCTTATTTTATCGCCATATTTCCTTTCTGTTTGTCTTCAAAATTATTCAATCAATAAAGTCGAATTTCTTGTTGTGGATGGCCTCTCCTTTCCCCTCCTCCTCCTTTCTGCTTTTCTTCTTGTAATGAGTCGATCTTTGACGCTTGCACCTTCCGATGGCAGTGCCCTGCTGAAGCACTCCCCTTGCCCCTGGGGGTCCCGCTGAAATCAACAATCCAGCGGCTGAAAAAGGAGGTCCTCCACCTGATGAAGAAGTTGAAGAAGTCAGAAGGCGAGCTCCGCAAGTTGAGAGAATGCCATTCCGAAGCCGCCGCTGAGGCCGCCCACTTTAGGAGTCTCCAAGTGAAGGCGATCATGGATTACAGCCGGAGGAAGGCGAACTTCACGAAGGAGCTCGAGGAATGCAAGAAGAGCGCCAGCGACCGAACTTGGGCTCAAGAGGCCAGGATCAGCGCCCTTAAGGTGGAGCTATCAGCTGCGAAGAGGAAGATCGGCCAGCTGGAGGGAAACTCATCCCGGCTCCTGGCCCGGGTTGATGATGAACAGAAGTGGTCGCAGAAGGTCTCCGACCTCCAGAAGCAGCTTCAAGACGTCGAGATGAGCCACGACGTGCAGCGGGCCAGCTGGCGCCGGCAAGTGAAAGAGTACAAAGGGAGATTCCGGAAGGCGGCTGACGAGGTCGTTCATCTCCAGAGGCAGCTGGTTAATAGGGCGCAGCTTACCTCCGCCCAAGATACCGAAGAGCTCCAAGCCCTGAGAGGCACTGTCGAAGGGATTTCTGTCTCCCTTGGGGAGAAGACAGCCGAGCTGCAACAAGTGAAAATCCAACTGGCGCTCGAGTGGAAGGCCGTCACGGACGCAGAGGCGGAGTCCGAAGTTTTACGGAAGTGGCGTCGAGAAGCGGAGGCTGAGAGTCAGCAACTTCGTCGGGCGCTCCAGGATGAGCTGCGGAAGAGGGGAGAACTAGAAGAAGCAATAGAAAACCTGAGGCAGTCCTGGTTGGGGGATGGGGTAGATAACCCTAGGTCGGAGGGAGCAGGGCCTCCTTAGAGCTCTTTTGTCTTTATGTCTTATCATGTAGTTACTTTCTTTTTATCGTTTTGTCCTTCTTTCCTTGGCCATCCTGGCCCTGTAGTACGTATATCGGCAATGAAAAAAGAGCATTTTGTGTTACCCTGTCCACGCGTAGCACTGATATTGTTGTCTGTTGAACCTTTCTTGTCGTTTGGCTTGTTTGACGTAGATGTCGTCGTGGGGGGGGGCTCTTTCCTTTCATCCGTCTTTGTTATGCGGTCGAGTTTCGCCACCATTATTAACCCTCGCTGCAGAAGTGGCGGATGGAGCCCGGCTCCCGTAGGAGTCCGGGCGAAGTCTTCCTTGGCGGCGAAACCTGGCTCCCGTAGGAGTCCGGGCGAAGTCTTCCTAGCGTAGGAACCCGACTTCCGTAGGAGTCCGGGCGAAGTCTTCCTTGGCGGCGGAACCCGGCTCCCGTAGGAGTCCGGGTGAAGTCTTCCTTGGCGGCGAAACCCAGCTCCTGTAGGAGTCCGGGCGAAGTCTTCCCTGGCGTAGGAACCCGACTCCCGTAGGAGTCTGGGCGAAGTCTTCCTTGGCGACGGAATCCGACTCCCGTAGGAGTCCGCACGAAGTCTACCTCGGCGGCGGAACCCGGCTCCCGTAGGAGTCCGGGCGAAGTCTTCCTTGGCGGCGGAACCCGGCTCCCGTAGGAGTCCGGGTGAAGTCTTCCTTGGCGATGAAACCCAGCTCCCGTAGGAGTCCGGGTGAAGTCTTCCTTGGCAGCGGAACCCGGCTCCCGTAGGAGTCCGGGTGAAGTCTTCCTTGGCAGCGGAACCCGGCTCCCGTAGGAGTCCGGGTGAAGTCTTCCTTGGCGGCAGAACCCGGCTCCCGTAGGAGTCCGGGCGAAGTCTTCCTTGGCGTAGGAACCCGGCTCCCGTAGGAGTCCGGGTGAAGTCTTCCTTGGCGACGGAACCTGGCTCCCGTAGGAGTCCGGGTGAAGTCTTCCTTAGCGGTGGAACCCGGCTCCCGTAGGAGTCCGGGCGAAGTCTTCCCTGGCGTAGGAACCCAGCTCCCGTAGGAGTCCGGGCGAAGTCTTCCTTGGCGTAGGAACCCGGCTCCCGTAGGAGTCCGGGTGAAGTCTTCCTTGGCACAGGAACCTGGCTCCCGTAGGAGTCCGAACCTTCCATTTTGCTCGAGCCGGTGCGAGGTTCTCCTCTCGTTACCAGCCTAGCTTGTGGGGGCGCGTTAGGGCGCTGTAAGGCCTCTCCCCCCTCTGGTCTAAAAGAATCGGGCCTTCAACTTTGCTCATGTCAGGACGAGGTTCTCCTCCTGTTCCTGACATGGCTGTGGGGGCACATTAGGACGTTGCAAAGCCTCTCCCCCCATCCGGTCTAAAAGAACCGGGCATTTGACTTTGCTCAAGTTAGGGCGAGGTTTTCCTCCTGTCCCCAACAGGGCTGTGGGGGCACATTAGGGCGTTGTAAGGCCTCTCCCCCCATCCGGTCTAAAATAATAGGGCCTTTGACTTTGCTCAAGTTAGGACGAGGTTTTCCTCCTGTCCCTAACAAGGCTGTGGGGGCACATTAGGGCGTTGCAAGGCCTCTCCCCCATCCGGTCTAAAAGAACCGGGCCTTTGACTTTGCTCATGTCAGGACGAGGTTCTCCTCCTGTTCCTGACATGGCTGTATTTTTGGAGGGATCATATCCAGTCATAATACATCCACGCTAGGTGGGAGGGGCACGTTAGCTAGAAAGAAAAGTAGATTCAAGGCAAAATAGTAAGTGATACATTTACAGTTTTCCCACTCCTCCTTGAGGCCCTCCGGTGATGGAGTCGATGGTCCCGATGGGAGGCCGGTCCCCGGGCTGCTCCTCCCTTTTCTATGGTTCAGGTGGTGGGAGGGCTCTTGGCCGGTCTCCTCTACCCTCAGGCCTGCGGTGGATGAATCTGTCGAGTCGACCTCGCCGGATGAGCTCCTCGATCTCGTCCTGGAGCTGGATGCATTCTTCGATGTCATGGCCGTGGTCGCGGTGGTAGAGGCAGAACTTGTTGGGGTTGCGCTTCCCGGGATGTGTGCGCATCCTCTCCGGCCTAGGGAGCTGCTCCCTGACCTCCATTAGTACTTGGGCCTTCGAGGCGTTGAGGGGGGCGTAGTTGCGAAATCTCCCTGGTGGGGAGCCCCGCCGAACCCTACGGTCCGAGCTTCTCTGCCTGCATGCCCGGGGTGGAGTATGGGCGCGCTTATGTCCAGGAGGGGATCGGGAACGTGGCCGGGCTTCCTTGGGCCTTTTCTCAATTGCGGGCTTACTCGAATCTCTCGCTTGACGCTCCCTTGTTGTCTCTTCGTCCTTCATTTTGAAGGCTTCTTCCGCTCGGGCGTATCCTTCAGCTCGAGCCAGTAAATCGGCAAAATCTCTGGGGTACTTCTTCTCCAGGGAGTACAAAAGATCATTCTTCTGAAGGCCACCTTTTAGGGCGGCCATGGCAACTGACTGGTCCAAGTTTCGGACCTCCAATGCCGCGATGTTGAAGCGATTGACGTAGGCCCGTATGGACTCCCCTTCCCTCTGCTTGATGTTGATGAGGGACTCCGAACCCTTCTGGGGACGTCGGCTGCTGATGAAATGGGCCACAAATTGGTGGCTCATTTGATCGAAGAAAAATATGGTACCCGACTTCAGAGCCGAGTACCAATTCCTCGCTGCTCCCTTCAAAGTAGACGGGAAAGCCCGACACAAGATGGCGTCAGGAGCACCGTGAAGCAGCATCATCGTTCGGAAAGCCTCCAGATGATCAACCGGGTTCGACGTCCCGTCGTAGCTTTCGAACTGGGGAAGCTTGAAGTTCGACGGGATCGGTTCCTGCATAATCATTTGGGAGAAGGGAGGGTCAGTGCAAATATCCTCACCATAAGCGGGAGGCGCGTGGCGGAGTTCTTCGATCCGCCGGTTCATCTCCTGGAGCCTCCGGTCCAGGAAATCCTCTCGACTTCGAGTCTCGAGGGTCCTTTGGTAGAACGGGGGCAGGGATCTTCCAGCGGTGGAGTCATGGTCCGATTGAGGGCTCTCTACCCTCAGATTTGCCTTCCCGGGAAGGATGGGGCGGCTGGCCCAGGTGGCCCACCCCGCCGCCGGGTTTTGGCCTTCCGGAGATGCCCCTTCCGGATGCGCCGACGCCTGCGGTTGCTGCTGTTGCATCGCTTGTACGGCCTCGACGAGACCTCTGACCTGCTGTGTCAGCAGGTCAAATTGCTCCGCGCCGACCGCCGCCGCCGGAGGGGGAGGAGGAGGAGGCTGAGAAACGGGAGGGGAGGCCGGAGCCTGAGATCTGGCCACGGAGGCCGTGGACCGCCGGGTGGACGCCTTGCGTGGAGGCATCGAGTGTCGATCTCGCGGGGGAAGATTAGGAGTGGGTGACGGAGAAACGGTCGGAGGCGGCTCCGTTGAACACTCCTTTAAGAACAAGGGTGCTGTGAAGACACAGCCCCTTCTTGTAGCGCCAATCCTGTTGGTGCAAAAATCTGCTTACACCGGAGAAGCTGGAGTCGGGGAAGCCGCGGTCGCCGTCGGAACCTGCAAGGGAAGTCTAAATCGGAGGTGGGGTTGCTCCGGCAAGACCCTCCGACGCTCAAGTCAGTTCTCTGCCTCAACAAGAATGGAGTGCTCGAACGGAGAATTTAGCAGAGTTTGGAGATAAGAAATGAGCTTAGAGAATAACGTATCTGGATCCCCCTTTTTATAGGTGGAGGAGGTAACGGATTGATGGCGACACCTGTAACCGTCTGGTAGTGGGCCGCCCGTGGTCAGGGAAATTTATTGCGAGAGGTAGTGGAGCGGAATCGTGGCCATCCCCGCAGCTCGCCACGTGGAATCAGTTGCAGGGAGTGGAGCAGCGCCCATTGTCGTGACTTGCCAGCGGATGGGAGAATCGCCCGGTATCCGTCGCAGGAGGTGGAGCAGGTTCGTGGCCGTTATTGTGGCCTGCCAGGGGGTAGTGGAGCTGTGCGGAATCCACCGCAGGAAGTGGAGCAGGGCGGCGACGGTTACTGTGGCTTGTCAGGGAATGATGGAGCTGCGCGGAATCCATCACAGGAAGTGGAGCAGGGTCGTGGCCGTTTTGGTGGCCTGCCAGGGGGCGCGGGTCTGTTGATCGAGGCTCGACAGCGGTCGGAGTCCGGCCTCTGTAGAAGTCCGAGAGGGGTCCTCCTTTCGGTTGGGGTCATGGGTGGAGTCCGGCTCCCGTAGGAGTCCGGACGGAGCTTACCTGCAGTGGATACTGAAAGCGGGACTCGGCTCCCGTAGGAGTCCGGGCGCAGCCCTCTGCAATCAAAGTTAAAGATGAAGTCCGGCTCCCGTAGGAGTCCGAACGGAGCTTACCAGCAGCTGATACTGAGAGCGGAGCCCAGCTCCCGTAGGAGTCCGGGCGGAGCCCTCTGCAATCAAAGTTAAAGATGAAGTCCGGCTCCCGTAGGAGTCCGGACGGAGCTTACCAGCAGCTGATACTGAGAGCGGAGCCCGGCTCCCGTAGGAGTCCGGGCGGAGCTGTGCTGCCATTGATGTCGGAGGCGGAGTTGTGCTGCAGTTGATGTCGGAGGCGGAGCCCGGCTCCCGTAGGAGTCCGGGCGGAGCCGTGCTGCTCGAAGTCGAAGGCGGAGCCCGGCTCCCGTAGGAGTCTGGGCGGAGCCGTGCTGCTCGAAGTCGAAGGCGGAGCCTGGCTCCCGTAGGAGTCCGGGCGGAGCCATGCTGCTCGAAGTCGAAGGTGGAGCCCGGCTCCCGTAGTAGTCCGGGCAGAGCCGTGCTGCTCAAAGTCGAAGGCGGAGCCCGGCTCCCGTAGGAGTCCGGGCGGAGCCGTGCTGCTCGAAGTCGAAGGCGGAGCCTGGCTCCCGTAGGAGTCCGGGCGGAGCCGTGCTGCTCGAAGTCGAAGGCGGAGCCCGGCTCCCGTAGGAGTCCGGGCGGAGCCGTGCTGCTCGAAGTCGAAGGCGGAGCCCGGCTCCCGTAGGAGTCCGGGCGGAGCCGTGCTGCTCGAAGTCGAAGGTGGAGCCCGGCTCCCGTAGGAGTCCGGGCGGAGCTGCACTGTTGTCGATTCCGTCGAGGGTTTCGGCTGTGGGTATTTTATACCCAACAATATCCTTGGCGGAGCAACTTGTGGGATATCGATCTAGCCCCCAGATGGCTTCCACAGATTCTTTCATGCACCTCTCACAAGGTGTAGTCAGCTTCCGAAGGTCGGAGATATTTTAAGAGGGGCAAAGAGTATGATCTCTTGTACAGCTTGTCCTCATAGAGGATGTACCGGAAGGCTTGATTTCTGAGCTTTCGAGCTTCTTTTGCATCATGAGGGAGAACTCCATCCTTGAGATATGCCACCAGTGGGTCGATCCAACTGGGCTCATGATCAATTTCCATCATGGGCCGTGATTCTTCCATACTTGGGCACTTCAAAACTTCAAAGAGAACACCCTTGGGCAATTCAGCCGGAGCCAGCGTAGCCAACTTGGAGAGAAGATCGGCCCTGGTATTTTTCATTCTTGGAATCTGCCTGATGTGGAAGCTACTAAAGGCGGGGACGAGCTCCTTTACCTTTTCAAGATACTTAGCCATGCTATCCTCCCGCGCTTCATAGTTTTCGTTGACTTGTCCCACTACCAATTGGGAGTCGCTGTGAACTTGGAGCTGATCTACTCCTAATTCTTTGGCGATCCTCAACCCTGCGATCAGAGCTTCATATTCTGCTCTATTGTTTGTTGCGGGGAACTCGAAGTGCAGAGCGTACTCCGCGATGATTTCCTCTGAACTGATCAAGATCAGGCCTGCGCCTGTGCCTGACATGTTGGAAGACCCATCCACGTAGAGGGCCCAAAAGCAACCAGGGGGGTCTGCTTCTTCTTCGGGGGAGTTCGGTCGGGGCCCAGGCCATCAATTTCGCCCTGCTCAGGTTCGGCCTCCTCTGGGATAGTGCACTCCACTATAAAATCTGCCAATATCTGGACTTTCACTGCTGGTCTAGGTCGATAGTTGATGTCGAATTCTGTGAGCTCAATCGCCCATTTCGCCATCCTCCCGGAGGCATCCGCCCGGTGCAGAATCGCCTTGATCAGTTGGTCGGTGAGCAACGTTACGGTGTGCCTTTGAAAGTAGGGTCGGAGCCTTTGGACTGCAATCAACAGTGCGTAAGTTAGTTTCTCTAATTTAGTATACCTGGTTTTGGCGTCTCTCAATGCGCGATTGACGTAGTAGATCGATCGTTGGATTTTTGCCTCTTTCTTGACAAGGACTGCTGCGAGAGCCATGGGGGAGACCGCCAGGTACAAAAATAGTTTCTCTCCAGACTCGAGCTTCGCCAACAACGGAGGCGAGCCGAGGTAGCTCCTTAGCTCTTCGAATGCCTATTGGCACTCAGCGGTCCAACAGAAGTTCTTCGGCCGCTTGAGGGTTTGGAAGAAGGGTAAGCACCGTTTGGCTGACCTCGCAACGAAGCGATTCAGGGCTGCTACCCTCCTTGTAAGGCACTGAACCTCTTTTATTGACTTCGAGGCGGCCATCTCCTGGATGGCACGAATTTTCTCTGGATTGGCTTCAATTCCATGCCCCGATACTATGAAGCCCAGGAACTTTTCTGAGGTCATTCTGAAAGCACATTTAGTCAGGTTCAGCTTCATCTTATATTTTCGGAGGGGGCCGGAGGTCTCCTCGAGGTCGGCGACGTGGTTCATGGAAGATTTGCTTTTCACGAGCATGTCGTCCACGTAGACCTCCATATTATGGCCGATCTGCTCCTTGAAGATTTTGTTCACCAGTCGTTGGTAGGTTGCGCCTACATTTTTAAGGCCGAAAGGCATGACCCTGTAACAGTAAAGGCCACGGTTAGTAATGAAAGCAGTCTTTTCTTCATCTTCCGGTGCCATCCTGATTTGATTATAGCCGGAGAATGCATCCATAAAGGTGAGAAGCTCATGGCCCGAGGTCGCATCCACCAGTTGATCAATTCTAGGCAGAGGGTAGCTGTCCTTTGGACAGGCTTTATTCAGCTTTTTGAAGTCTATACACATCCTCTACTTGCCGTTTGCCTTTTTGACTAGGACAACGTTGGAAATCCAGTCAGGATAATTGACTTTTCTAATGAATCCAGCTTTCAGGAGTTTGTCCACTTCCTCGGCTATCGCTTTCTACCTCTCTGGTGCATGACCTCGGATTTTTTCTTTCGTCGGTCGATGCTTTGGATCGACGGTCAGACGGTGCTCCATGACTTCCGTGTCAATCCCCGGCATGTCTGCTAGAACCCAAGCAAAAACGTCCGCATTCTTTCGTAGAAAATTGATGAGATATGTCCGCACCTCTTCCCCCAGTTTGGAGCCGATCTTCACCACATGCTCCGCATTTCCGTCGTTCAAAGGGATCGAAACCAGATCTTCGATTGGGCCGCCCCTCTCCTCAGCGAGATCGTCGCGGGCGTCCAGCCCATCAACTGGACAGAGGTCAGATTGGTCACTTCTTTGCAAGGCTATGTTGTAGCAGTGTCTGGCCAGGGCTTGGTCTCCCCTGACTTCTCCGACCCCCTGGTTGGTAGGAAATTTCAATTTCAAATGGTAGGTTGATACGACGGCCCGGAGAGCGTTGAGGCCAGGTCGGTCAAGGATTGCATTGTAGGCTGACGGCACCTTCACCACCAGGAAATTCACCAGAGCCTTGAATTGTCTTGGATATCGATCCACAGCTACAGTCAAAGTTATTACTCCCTCCATCGGGACAGCATCACCGGTAAATCCTACCAGAGGGGACCTAATCGGCCCCAAATGGCCGTCAAAGATGGACATTCTTGAGAAGGTATCGTAGAACAAAATATCGGCCGAACTTCTATTGTCGACAAGAATGCGGCAGACATCGTAATTAGCTATATTCAAGGAAACTACAACTGTGTCGTTATGAGGAAATTGAACTCTCCGAGCGTCTTCAGTGAAAGTTATGGATTCCTCAATCTTTTGCCGCTTGGGAGGTCCGGCCAATACGCCGGTCGCTCCCTACCGGGATTCTTTCGAGATGGTGTTGGCGAAATCCGTCTGAGGCTGATTGTCTGACCGCTCCATGCCGGCGGTCGTTGCCGGAGGAGGAGGAGCCTGAGAAACTGGAGGCGAGGCTGGAGCCTGAGATCTGGCCGCGGAGGCCGTGGGTCGCCATGTGGATGCTTTGCGGGGAGGCATCGGGCGAAGATCTAGTGGGGGAAGGAGGAGAGGGCGTCAGAAAAGATGACAGGAGGCGATCCCATTGAGCACTCCTTTAAGAACAAGGGTACTGCGAAGACACAACCCCTTCCTCTAGCGCCAATCCTGTTGGTGCAAAAATTCGCCTGCATCGGAGAAGCTAGAGTCGAGGGAGTCGCGGTCGCTGTCGGGACCTGCAAAAGAAGTCTAAATCGGAGTTGGGGTTGCTCCGGCAAGACCCTCTGACGCTCAAGTCAGTTCTCTGCCTCAACAAGAATGGAGTGCTCGAACAAAAATTTTAGCAGAGTTTTTGGGATAGAAATTAGAGCTTAGAGAATAACGTATCTGGGGCCCCTCCTTTTTATAGGCGGAGGGAGCAACAAATTGACAGCGACGTTTGTAACCGCCTAGTAGTGGGCCGCTCGGGGCCAGGAGGAGTTTATTATGAAGAGTAATGGGGTGGAGTCGTGGCTGTCACCATGGCTCGCCACGTGAAATCTGTTGCGGAGAGTGGAGCAGCGTCCGTTGTCGCGACTCGCCAGGGAGTGGTGGAGCCGTGCGGTATCGCCGCAGGGAGTGGAGCAGAGTCGTGGCCATTACTGCGGCCTGCCGTGTGGAGCCTGTTGCGGGGAGTGATGGAGCCACGCAGAATCCATCGCAGGAGGTGGAGCAGAGTCATGGCCGTTACTGTGGCCTGTCGGGGAGTACAGGCCTGTCGGCCGAAGTTCGATTGAAGTGCCTGGTAGAAAGAGGTGGCTATCCATCTGAAAGGAGCTCGGATGTTGCTGGCGGGCTGTCTACCGTTGGGTGCCTTGAGCGTTAGTACTATAGGCGAGGGCCATCTGCGGTAGGAGCCCAGTCAGAGGCTTTCTATAGACAAAGTTTGGTTTCTGTAGGAGTTCGGATGAAGACTTCCTATAGCCGGAGTCGGGGATGAAGTCCGGCTCCCGTAGGAGTCCGGACGAAGCCCATCTGCAATTGAAGTCAGGGATGAAGTCCGACTCCCGTAGGAGTCCGGACGAAGTCTACCTGCAACCAGAGTTGGGGATGAAGTCCAGCTCCCGTAGGAGTCTAGGCGAAGTCTTCCTACAGCCGGAGTCGGGGATGAAGTCTGGCTCCCGTAGGAGTCCGGGCGAAGTCTTCCTGTAGCCGGAGTTGGGGACGAAGTCCGGCTCCCGTAGGAGTCCGGGCGAAGTCTTCCTGCAGCCGGAGTCGGGGATGAAGTTCGGCCCCCGTAGGAGTCCGGACGAAGTCTTCCTGCAACCGGAGTCGGGGACGAAGTCCGGCTCCTGTAGGAGTCCAGACGAAGTCTACCTGCAATTGAAGTCGGGGATGAAGTTCGGCTCCCGTAGGAGTCCGGATGGAGTCTTCCTGCAGCTGAAGTCGGGGACGAAGTCCGGCTCCCGTAGGAGTCCAGACGAAGACTTACTGCAGCCGGAGTCGGGGATGAAGTCTGGCTCCCGTAGTAGTCCGGACGAAGCCCACCTGCAACTGAAGTCGGGGATGAAGTCTGGCTCCCGTAGAAGTCCGGACAAAGTCTTCCTGCAATTGAAGTCGGGGATGAAGTCTGGCTCCCGTAGGAGTCCGGACGGAGTCTTCCTGCAGCTGAAGTCGGGGATGAAGTCCGGCTCCCATAGGAGTCCGGACGAAGTCTTCCTGCAGTCGGAGCCGGGGATGAAGTCCGGCTCCCGTAGGAGTCCGGACAAAGTCTACCTGCAATTGAAGTCGGGGATGAAGTCCGGCTCCCGTAAGAGTCCGGACGAAGTCTTCCTGCAGCCGGAGTCGGGGATGAAGTCCGGCTCCCGTAGGAGTCCGGACGAAGTCTACCTGCAATTGAAGTTGGGGACGAAGTCCGGCTCCCGTAGGAGTCCGGACGGAGTCTACCTGCAGTTGAAGTCGGGGACAAAGTCTGGCTCTCGTAGGAGTCCGGATGAAGTCTTCCTGCAGCCGGAGTCGGGGATGAAGTCCGACTCCCGTAGGAGTCCGGATGAAGTCTAGAAGGTGGTCGATCATTATGGAAACTTGGATGGAGTCCGTCCATCGTGAAGAATCCAGTCGACGCTGGTGGGGGCTTATCCATCGGCAAAACTTGGGAGTGTTGCGGAGGCTCGGCCACCAGAGAGGTTCGAAAAGATGTCGCCGAAGGTCCGAAGTCGGTAGAATCCCCGGAGGGTCACTCCTGTCACGAACTTCTGCTGGGGGGTATTTTATACCCAACAGAGTCTATTTCAAATTTCATAGCCTCTAGCTATTTGTCTGAGTCTCTACTCATGATGACTTCCATATAGGTTGAAGGTTCATCATTCTCAATGATGTGGGCTTCCTTATTCTCAATAATGAACCCATATCTTATTGGTGCATTCCGCACTCTATCCAATCTTCAGAGAGGAGGTGTATTTTATGATTGTACTTTATTAATAGATATTTTTGGTTGAGGATCATCTTGTGCCTGTATTTGTAGGTCTTGAACTTCTTCAAGTTCAATTTTCTTCCCACTATCTCTTTCTAAGATAAACTCTTTTTTCATAAAAGCGGCATATTTACTGACAAACACCTTATGTTCAATAGGATGGTAAAAGAGATATCCTATACTCTTTTTAGGATAGCCTACAAACAAGCATTTATCTGCCCTAGCACTCAACTTATGTCCAAAATTTCTTTTAACATAAGCTGGACAGCCCCATATCTTAAGATACTTAAGATTAGGCTTCTTTCCTCTTCATATCTCATATGGAGTGCTTGGCACAGATTTTGAAGGTACTATGTTTAGAATATAGACAGTAGTTTCTAGGATATATCTCTAAAAAAAAATAGATAAATCTGTAAGGTACATCATGGACCGCACCATATCTAATAAAGTGTGATTCCTCCTTTCTACTATACCATTTAACTGTAGTGTATAGGGAGGGATCCATTCTGAGAGAATTCTATTTTCTTTAAGATGATCTAGAAACTCATTTGATAAGTATTCTTCTCCTCGATCAGATCAAAGGATTTTAATACTTTTTTTAGTTTGTTTTTCAACCAAACTTTGATACTCTTTAAATTTATCAAAAGCTTTGGATTTGTGTTTCATAAGATACATATATCCAAACCTAGATAAATCATCAGTGAATATTATAAAATAAGAGTATCCTCCTCTGACTTCTATTGTCATAGGACCACATACATCAGTATATACAAGTCCTAATAACTCACTTATCCTTTCTCCATGTCCACTAAATGGAGTCTTAGTCATTTTTTCCATAAGACAAGATTCACAAGTATCTAATGATTCATAATTATAAGGATCAAAGAACTCTTCTTTGTATAACTTGTTAATCCTTGTCCCACTTATATGACTAAGTCGACAATGTCAAAGTAAAGTATTATTCAATTTTCTCTCTTTCACTTTTTACTTTCATCAATATGAAAAATATTATCATTAGATAGAATCAGAAGATCATTATTAATAACGCCATGATAAAAAATTTTATTAGAAAAAAAATTGAGCGACTATTGCTCTTTCCATTTATTTCATAACCTTGTTGCAATAGCAACGGTATAGAAATAATATTTTTAATAATCTTAGGCATATAATAACAGTTTTCTAGCTCTAAGATATTTTCAGAAGGTAATTTTAACGTATATGTCCCCACAGCCTCTGCTTGGATGGACTCTCTTCCAGCATCGTAGAGCTCGAAATCATCCTTCTTCAGCACTCTAATGTTCTACAGCCCCTGCAATGATTTACAGATATGAGAACCACAGATGGTATCTGTTGGGTATAAAATACCCTCAGCCGAAGTTCACAGCGGGATTGGCCCTTACGGGCTCCGTCTCTGACTCCAGCTGCAGGAAGATTCTGCCTGGACTCTTACGGGAGCCGGGCTTCGTCCATGACTTCAACCGCAAGAAGGACTCCGCTCGGACTCCTACGGGAGCCGGGCTCCGTCGCCAACTCCAACCGCTGGTAGACTCCGTCCGGACTCCTACGGGAGCCAGACTTCGCACCTGTCTTTAACTGCAGGAAGATTTCGCCCGGACTCCTACGGGAGCCGGGCTGCGTCCACGACTTCAACCACAAGAAGGACTCCGCCCGGACTCCTACGGGAGTCGGGCTCCGTCGCCAACTCCAATTGCTGGTAGACTCCGCCCGGACTCCTACGGGAGCCGGGCTCCGTCGCCAAGTTCAACTGCTGGTAAGCTCCGTCCGGACTCCTACGGGAGCCGGACTTCGCACCTGCCTTTAACTGCAGGAAGGTTCCACACAGACTCCTATGGGAGCCGGGCTCCGTCCACGACTTCAACCGCAAGAAGGACTACGCCCGAACTCCTACGGGAGTCGGGCTCCGTCGCCAACTCCAACCGCAGGTAGACTTCGCCCGGACTCCTATGGGAGCCGGGCTCCGTCACCAACTTCAACTGCTGGTAAGCTCCGTCCGGACTCCTATGGGAGCCAGACTTCGCACCTGTCTTTAACTGCAAGAAGGTTCCGCCCGGACACCTACGGGAGCCAGGCTCCGTCCACGACTTCAATCATAAGAAGGACTCCGCCCGGGCTCCTACGGGAGCTGGGCTCCGTCCCTGACTCCAGCTGTAGGAAGATTCCGCCCGGACTCCTACGGGAGCCGGGCTCCGTCCCCGACTTCAACCGCAAGAAGAACTCCGCCCGGGCTCCTACGGGAGCCAGGCTCCGTCCCTGACTCCAGTTGCAGGAAGATTCCGCCCAGACTCCTACGGGAGCCGGGCTCCGTCCCCGACTTCAACCGCAAGAAGGACTCCGCCCGGGCTCCTACGGGAGCTGGGTTCCGTCCCTGACTCAAGCTGCAGGAAGATTCCGCCCAGACTCCTACAAGAGCCGGGCTCCATCCCCGACTTCAACCGCAAGAAGGACTCCGCCCGGGCTCTTACGGGAGCCGGGCTCCGTCCCTGACTCCAATTGCAGGAAGATTCCGCCCGGACTCCAACGGGAGCCGGGCTCCATCCCCGACTTCAACCGCAAGAAGGACTCCGCCCGGGCTCCTACGGGAGCCGGGCTCCATCCCTGACTCCAGCTGCAGGAAGATTCCGCCCGAACTCCTACGGGAGCCGGGCTCCGTCCATGACTTCAACCGTAAGAAGGACTCCGCCCGGACTCCTACGGGAGCCGGGCTCCGTCGCCAACTCCAACCGCTGGTAGACTCCGTCCGGACTCCTACGGGAGCCAGGCTCCATCGCCAACTTCAACCGCTGGTAAGCTCCGTCCGGACTCCTATAGGAGCCGGACTTCGCACCTGTCTTTAACTGCAGGAAGATTCCACCCGGACTCCTATGGGAGCCGGGCTCTGTCCCCAACTTCAACCGCAAGAAGGACTCCGCCTGGGCTCCTACGGGAGCCGGGCTCCGTCCCTGACTCCAGCTGCAGGAAGATTCCGCCCAGACTCCTACGGGAGCCGGGCTCCATCCCCGACTTCAACCGCAAGAAGGACTCCGCCCGGGCTCCTACAAGAGCAGGGCTCCGTCCCTGACTCCAACTGCAGGAAGATTCCACCCGGACTCCTACGGTAGCCCGGCTCCGTCCCCGACTTCAACCGCAAGAAGGACTCCGCCCGAGCTCCTACGGGAGCCAGGCTCCGTCTCTGACTCCAGCCGCAAGAAGATTTCGCCCAGACTCCTATGGGAGCCGAGCTCTATCCACGACTTCAACCGCAAGAAGGACTCCATCCAGACTCCTACGGGAGCCTGGCTCCGTCGCCAACTCCAACTGCTGGTAGACTCTGCCCGGACTCCTATGGGAGCCGGGCTCCATTGCCAACTTCAACTGCTGGTAAGCTCCGTCCGGACTCCTACGGGAGCCAGACTTCGCACCTGTCTTTAACTACAGGAAGATTCCACCCGGACTCCGGTGGGAGCCGGGCTCCGTCCACGACTTCAACCGCAAGAAGGACTCTGCCCGGACTCCTACGGGATCCGGGCTCCGTCGCCAACTCCAACCGCTGGTAGACTCCGCCCAGAGTCCTACGGAAGCCGGGCTCCGTCGCCAACTTCAACTGCTGGTAAGCTCCGTTCGGACTCCTACGGGAGCCAGACTTCGCACCTGTCTTTAATTGCAGGAAGATTCCACTCGGACTCCTACGGGAGCCGGGCTCCGTCCATGACTTCAACCGCAAGAAGGACTCCGCTCGAACTCCTACGGGTGCCGAGCTCCATCGCCAACTCCAACCGTTGGTAGACTCTGCCCGGACTCGTACGGGAGCTGGGCTCCGTCGCCCACTTCAACCGCTGGCAGGCTCCGTCCGGACTCCTACAAGAGCCAGACTTCGCACCTGACTCCAGCTGCAGGAAGACTCCGCCCGGACTCCTACGGGGGTCGGGCTCCATCCATGACTTCAACCGCAAGAAGGACTCCACCCGGACTCCTACGGGAGCCGGGCTCCGTCGCCAACTTCAACTACTGGTAAGCTCTGTCCAGACTCTTACGGGAGCCAGACTTTGCATCTGTCTTTAACTGCAGGAAGACTCCATCCAGACCCCTATGGGAGTCGGGCTCCGTCCCCGACTTCAACCGCAAGAAGGACTCCGCCCGGACTCCTACGAGAGCCGGAATCCGCCCCCGGCTGTGACTGAAGGAAGACTCCATCCGAACTCTTGCGAAAGCCGGATTCCGAGCTCCTCTTGGACAGATGTCTAACCACCTCTATCCGCCAGACATTCCAGCCGGACTTCAGCTGGCAGACCTTCAACCCCTGACGCGTTGCAGTAACGGCCGTGATTCTGCTCCATTCCCTATGACAGATTCCACGCGGCTCCATCATCCCACGACCCTGCTCCACCTCCTGCGATGGATTCCATGCGGCTCCATCACTCCCTGGTAGGCCGTAATAATGGCCACGACCCTGCTCCACTTCCTGTGATGAATACCTCACGATTCTTCTATCCTCTGGCACATCGCGACAATAGACGCCACTCCGCTTCTCGTGGCAGACTCCACATGGCACACCCCGGTAATAGGCACGGGTCCACCCCACTACTCTTCGCAACAAACTTTTCCTGACTCTGGATGGCCCACTGCCAGACGGTTACAGGCGTCACTTTCAATTTGTTGCCCCCTCCGTCTATAAAAGGGGAACCCCAGATACGTTATTCTATAAGCTCTCGTTCTTTACCTAGAAACTCTGTTAAAATTTTTGTTCGAGCACTCCATTCTTGTTGAGGCAGAGAATTGACTTGAGCGTCGGAGGGTCTTGCCGGAGCAACCCCACCTCCGGTTTAGACTTCTTTTGCAGGTCCCGATGGCGACCATGACTCCCTCGACTCCAGCTTCTTCGACGCTAGCAAATTTTTGCACCAACAGGATTGGTGCTAGAGGAAGGGCTTGTGTCTTCACAGTACCCTTGTTCTTAAAGGAGCGCTCAATGGGACCGCCCCCGGGCATTTCTCTCGGCGTCCCCTCCTTTCTCCACTTGGTCCTTGCTCGATACCTCCCCGCAAGGCATCCACACGACGATCCACGACCTCCACGGCCAGATCTCAGGCTCCGGCCTCACCTCCTATTTCCCAACCTCCTCCTCCTCCTCCGACGATGGCGGTCGGCACGGAGCAGTTTAATCTGCTAGCGCAGCAGGTCAGAGGCCTCACTGAAGCTGTGCAGGCTATGTAGCAGCAGCCGCAGGCATCAGTGCGCCTGGAAGGGGTATCGCTGGAACACCAGAATCCGACGGTGGGGCGGGCCACTTGGTCCAGCCGTCCCATCTTTCCTGTGAAAACGAACCCGAGGGTGGAAAGCCCTCAATCGGATCACGACTCCACCCCTAGAAGATCCCTGCCCCCATTTTGTCAGAGGACCCTCGAGACTCGAAGTTGGGAGGATTTCCTAGACCGGAGACTCCAAGAGATGAACCGGCGGATTGAAGAACTCTGCCATGCCCCCCCCGCTTATGGTGAGGATATTTGCACTGACCCTTCCTTTTCTCAAATGATCATGCAGGAACCAATCCTGCCAAACTTCAAGCTCCCCCAGTTCGAAAGCTACGACGGGACTTCGGACCCGGTTGATCATCTGGAAGCCTTCCGGACGATGATGCTACTGCATGGCGCTCCCGACACCATTCTATGCTGAGCCTTCCCATCCACCTTGAAGGGAGCGGTAAGAAACTGGTACTCGACACTGAAGTCGGTACCATCTTTTCTTTCAATCAGATGAGCCACCTATTCATGGTCCATTTTGTCAGCAGCCGGTGCCCCCGGAAGGGTTCGGAGTCCCTCATCAATATCAAGCAGAGGGAAGGGGAGTCCATTCAGGCCTACATCAACCATTTCAACGTCACGGCGCTGGAGGTCCGGAACTTGGACCAGTCCGTCGCAATGACCGCTCTGAAGGGTGGCCTTCAGAAGAATGACCTTTTGTTCTCCCTGGAGAAGAAGTACCCCAAGAATTTTGCTGATTTGTTGGCTCAGGCTGAAGGGTACGCCCGAGTGGAAGAAGCCTTCAAGATGAAGGATGAGGAGACCGCGAGAGAGCGGCAGGTGGGAGACTCGAGTAAGCCCGCAGTCGAAAAAAGGTCGAGAGAAGCTCGGCCGCGTTCTCGATCCCCTCCTGGGTACAAGCATGCCCATACTCTACCTCGGGTACGTAGGCAGAGGAGTCCGGATCATGGGGTTCGGTGGGGTTCTCCACCGGGAAGGTTCCGCAACTACACCCCCCTCAATGCCTCAAAGACCCAGGTACTGATGGAGGTCAGGGAGCAGCTCCCTAGGCCAGAGAGAATGCACACACATCCTGGGAAGTGCAACCCCAACAAGTTCTGTCTTTACCACCGCGACCATGGCCACGACACGGAGGAATGCATCCAGCTCCGAGATGAGATCGAGGAGCTCATCCGGCGAGGTCGACTCAACAGGTTCATCCGACGCTGGCCTGAGGGTAGAGAAGATAGGCCAAGGGCCCTACCGCAACCTGAACCACCAAGGAGGGAGGAGTAGCCCGGAGATCAACTTCCAATCGGGACCATCGACTCCATCGTCGGAGGGCCTCAAGGAGGAGCAAACCTCCGACAACCATGGAACTCGAGAAACCTGTAAATGTAACGCTTACGATTTTGCCTTGAATCTAAATTCCTTTCAACTTGGCATGCTCCTCCCATTTGGCATGGATTTATCACTACTGGGTATAACCCCTTCAAATAATTAAAACAAAGTTATGTTAGGGACGGGAGGAGAACCTCATCCTAACACAACTAAAATGAAAGTCTGATTATCTTGAGATCGGATTGGGGGAGAGGCCTTACAACGCCCTAATGTGCCCCCACAGCCATGTCTGGAACAGGAGGAGAACCTCATCCTGACATTAGCAAAGTCAAAGGCCCGATTATTTTAGATCGGATGGGGGGAGAGGCCTTACAACGCCCTAATGTGTCTCCACAACCATGTCAGGAACAGGAGGAGAACCTCGTCCTGACATGAGCAAAGTCGAAGGCCCGATTCTTTTAGATCAGACGGGGGGAGAGGCCTTACAATGCCCTAATGTGCCCCCACAGCCATGTCAGGAACAGGAGGAGAACCTCATCCTGACATGAGCAATATCGGAGGCTCGATTCTTTTAGATCGGATGGAGGGAGAGACCCTTGCAATGGCCCTTATGTGCCCCCGCGGCCCCGTTGGAAACAGGAGGAGAACCTCATCCTGACGGTGATGAAACCCAGCCGCCCGACAAGATTGGATGAAGAGGAAGGAACCCCTCAGCGGCACCTTCACACTCCTACGCAACCCCGCAAAAAGCGAGGGGAGGGCCCTCACTCGAAAAAGAGGAGAGAAATTAAAGAGGAAGAGCGATGAGCTATGTCGGAAATAGATGAAGGACAAACCACACCAAAGACCTAAGAAACCTCATCTCAACAAAGACAAGAAGTTCTTACCAAACACCCCCGGCCTCTAAGAAGGCTCTCGACACAAGTTAAGAAGACAGCGACGTCTCCAAAATAATGCAGAGTTTGGACCACCAAGCTCGAGCCCGTGGCCATGAACGACGAGGAAAGCAAACCAGCATATCGACGATTGGGCACCTCCCAACGATGTCAACGTCGGACAAGTCGAACGGCGAGAGAAGTTCGGCGGATGACAATTTAGTACAATATGTGGACAAGGTAACATAAAATCTTCTTTTCATTCCATTTGCAAAATATACACCACAAAGCCCAGAAGGCCAAAGGAAGAAAAGCAAAACGACAAAAGCGGAACAAAACAACAAAAGGGAAAGTGTATACATGAAAAGACAGAAGGATAAAAAGAGCCCTAAGAAAGCTCTGCTCCTTCTGACCTAGAATTATCTGCTCCACCCCTCATCCAGGACTGCCTTAGATTCTCAATTTCTTCTTCTAGCTCTCTCCTTTTCAGCAGCGCGTCCTGGAGCGCCCGACGAAGTCGTTGGCTCTCGATCTCTACCTCTCGATGCCTCTTTCTCAGGACTTCAGATTCCACCTCCGCGTTCGTGATGGCCTGCTGCTCGTATGCCAGCTGAATCTTCAATTGCTGCAGCTCAGCCATCCTTTCTCCAAGGGTGACAGAGAGCCCTTCGACGATTCCTCTCAGGGACTGGAGTTCATTAGAATCCCGGGCAGAAGTTAGCTGAGCCCTGTCAGCCAGCTGCCCCTGAAGACGGGCAACTTCGTCGGTCGCCACCCTGAGTCTCCCTTTATATTCCTCTACCTGCCTGTGCCAATCGGCTCGATGCACGTCGTAGCTCACCTCGGCATCCTGAAGCTGCTGCTGAAGGTCGGAGACCTTCTTCAACCACTCCCGATCACCGTTGGCCCGAGCCAAAAGTCGGGACGAACTTCTTCCCAGCTGGTCGATCTTCTCCATCACAGCCGACAGTTCCACCCTAAGAGCGCTAATCTTGGCAGCTTGAGCCCAAATTCGATCGCTGGCGCTCTTTTTGTATTCCTTGAGCTCCTTCGCGAAGTCTGCCTTCCTCCGGATATACTCCATGATCCCCTTCACGTGAAGATTTTGAAAGCGGGTGGCCTCCGCGGTGGCTTCAGAATGACCCTCTCTCAATCTGCGAAGTTCGCCTTCCATCTTCTTTGACCTTTTTGTCAAGTGAAGGACTTCCTTCTTCAGCCGCTGGATCATCGCCTTCAGCGGAATCCCCAGGGGCAGGGGAAGTGCTTCAGCAGGGCATTGCCATCGGAAGGCAAAAGCGTCAAGACATGCCTCATCGCAGAAAGAAAAGCAGAGAGAAGAAAGGAAGGAGGGAGAAGCCATCCACGATAAGAAATTCAACTTTATTGATTGGATGATTCTTGAAGACAAAAAGGAAAAGAAAAATTACGGTAAAATAAAAATACAAGGTCGGAGGTCTCAGACCTCAGGGGCAGGAGTTGGAGAGCTCGGCATTCCTGGAAGGGGGGTTGCGGCAGTAGTAGTAGCGGGAGAGGGATCGGCCTCGTCTTCAGACTCCTCACCCAGGAAGCTGAGGTCGAGCTTCAAAAATTTTCTGACCACCTTCTCCTGGCAGAGCTCGAACCCCTTTATGAACGCCTCCTGGCCGAATTGGACATTCAGGTCCCTTATCTCCGCGAAAGTCTTGAATTCCTCTACCGTAAGAACCCTGGCCTCCGAGACCAGGACTGGAATCTGCTCAGTCAAGTTGGCGACCTCGGCCTCCGCCTTTCTCACCGTCTCCTCCAAGGTCTGCCTCTCCTCCTCCCGGGTTTGTTTCTCTCTTTCCAGGGCCTCTTGGAGGATGACTACTTCGGCTGCCTTCTCTTTGAGGTGAGCAACCTCGACCTGGCAATGCTCCTCCACCTGGATGGCGTCCCTCCTCGCCTGGTTTGTCGCCTCGATATTGGCGAGGAGCTGGTGCCCAATCTACAAGGATGACAAGGGGATCAGGATAAGGGTCGAATATCTGGTTAAATGAAGATTTGTTTACCTCGAGGAAGGACCCTAGGGAGTCCCAAACCCGCTGCTCAAGATCGACGCGGTCGATCCTCTCGATGACTTCGGGCAGGATGCAGCCGTCAATCAACCGCCTGATCAGGTCCCTGTCATTGAAGGGATTCACCGGCTCCTCTTCGAAACTGAGGGACTCGTCAGCGGTGGCTCGACAGCTACTCACCCTGTGGGCCACCGACTTCCTCCTCTTCCCCTCTCGACTACGGGTGCCTCCATGGGGCAGACTCCTGAAACGGGAGCCCCAGTCGGTGGACTCCTCGAAGAAGCCCGGGGGGTCGTAGGTTCGGCGTCTGAGGGAACGTCGATCGTTGGAGCCACCTGGACGGATGCGGCCAAGCTCGACTCCTCCGCCCTGGCCCTCTTTGCCGATCCGGAGGCCGCGGCACCCTTTCTTTTGTGGGCCTTGAGGCCCCTAGCAAGCATCCGTCCTGCTTCGGCGTCTATTCCTTAAAAAAAAAAAAAAAGAGAGAGAGAGAGGGGAGAGAGATCAGAAATCAATAATAGAATAAAAAAGGAGTGGCAAAAAAAAAAAAAGAGAAGAGAAGAAAGAAGAAGGACAGAAGAAAAGAAGAGAAAGGAAAAGATGAAATACTCAGAGGATCCTAGGGGCTCAGGCCGATGTTGAACAAAAATTGCTCCCTCAGAAGGTTGGAAAGGGAAGGAGCGGAATAGACGTGAAGCTTCCGGGCGGCCTGGAGGTCATCCTCCCCCAGGCTGGGGGCCCGACGGACAAAATCCCTCAGAGAGCCCCAAGGGGGCAGGCCCAGCCTCAGGGTCGGGCAGTGGACAAAGAGGTATTTTCCTTCCAGTTGTGGATTGAAGAGGGGGCACCTTTCAGCAACCCCTTTTTGCCAAACTGAGGGGAGAAATACCACCAGTCCTTCACCGAAGGATGACGCTTGAAGGTATAGAAGTGCCTAAACAGAGAGAGGGACGGTCGGACCTCGACTACATGGCAAAGGGAGAGAAATCCTATCAAAAACCTAAAAGAATTCAGAGCAATAGAAGCCAAAGAGATGTCTAAGAAGCGAAAGAGGGTGACAACAAAGGATGGAAGCGGAAGTCGGAGTCCGGTACGGAATGCCTCCTGGTACAGACAAAAACAATCAGGTGGGGGAGTGCTAGCCTGGTCGGAGGGGCCAGGCAGCTCCAGGTCGTACTCCGGAGGAACTCCATACTGAACCCTTATCAGGAGGAGTTCATCCAGAGTCAGGAAGCATGAAATGGCACCCGACGCAAAAATCGAGCGAAGTCCAGCCCCAGATGCGGGTTCATCTACAGAACGGGGGACCTGAGGGGTTGAGGCGGAGGAACTCCCAGAACTACTGGGAGCGAAAGAGCCGGAAGACATTTTGAATAACTTCGAATGAAGACTCTAAAGATCCCAAAGAAGATGGATATAACAAAGGATAAGAGGTCACAGGAGACTAACTCAGAAAAATACAACAAAAAAAAATGGCAAAGAAAAGGCCCCTAAATGGCGGGAAGAAAGACGAAGGTTTTGGGACTAACCTAGATCGCCCTGAGGGATGCAGAGGGGCGAGGACAGGGACGACTCGAAGGGCACCTGTGGCCCGAGAAGATGCCAAGAGAAACAGAGCTCTCGAAGAAAGGGCAGATACTGATAGAACTCTGGAGCGGAATGGAGCCCCTAAAGGTGGAAGGACGGGTTTAAATAGACCCTGGGATCCGGTGCCATAATGATCGCGAATCCCCCCAGGCCGGCCCACGCTCGACACGTGTCCCACTCGCCATGGCAGACGGCTAAAAGCGGCTGATGGTTGGCAGGGCCATTATTGCACTGTACCTGGGCCAGTGTACCAGCGGGAATTTTGAAGGGTCCCTTCGCATCGCCCTGATTTGAAAAGACTCTAGCACGCGCACATTTAACGCCAAAATATCTGGGGGCGGTCGTGCGTAGGATTCGAGGGGACAACTTCGCCTGTGCCAATCTCTCTGTACTTTCTTCATTCGAAATTCAAACTCAGAAGTAGGGGGACTGGTGTTGGGTATAAAATACCCTCAGCCAAAGTTCACAGCGGGATTGTCCCTTGCGGGCTCCATCCCTGACTCCAGCTGCAGGAAGATTCCGCCCGGACTCCGACGGGAGCCGGGCTCCGTCCACGACTTCAATCGCAAGAAGGACTCCGCCCAGACTCCTATGGGAGCCGAGCTCCGTCGCCAACTCCAACCGCTGGTAGACTCCGTCCGGACTCCTACGGGAGCCGGGCTCCGTCGCCAACTTCAACCACTGGTAAGCTCCGTCCGGACTCCTACGGGAGCCGAACTTCGCACCTGTCTTTAACTGCAGGAAGATTCTGCCCGGACTCCTACGGGAGCCGGACTCCGTCCACGACTTCAACCGCAAGAAGGACTCCGCCCGGACTACTACGGGAGCCGGGCTCCGTCGCCAACTCCAACATTGGTAGACTCCGCCCGGACTCCTACGGAAGTCGGGCTCCGTCGCCAACTTCAACTGCTAGTAAGCTCCGTCCGGACTCCTACGGGAGTTGGACTTCGCACCTGTCTTTAACTGCAGGAAGATTCCGCCTGGACTCCTACGGGAGCCAGGCTCCGTCCATGACTTCAACCGCAAGAAGGACTTCGCCCGGACTCCTACGGGAGTCGGGCTCCGTCGCCAACTCCAACCGCTGGTAGACTCCGCCCGGACTCCTACGGGAGCCGGGCTCCGTTGCCAACTTAAACCGCTGGTAGGCTCCGTCCGGACTCCTACGGGAGCCGGACTTCGCACCTGACTCCAACTGCAGGAAGATTCTGCCCGGACTCCTACAGGGGTCGGGCTCCGTCCATGACTTCAACCGCAAGAAGGACTCCGCCCGGACTCCTACGGGAGTCGGGCTCCGTCGCCAACTCCAACCGCTGGTAGACTCCGCCCGGACTCCTACGGGAGCCGGGCTCCGTCGCCAACTTCAACTACTGGTAAGCTCCGTCCGGACTCCTACGAGAGCCAGACTTCGCATCTGTCTTTAACTGTAGGAAGACTCCGTCCAGATCCCTACGGGAGTCGGGCTCCGTCCCCGACTTCAACTGCAAGAAGGACTCCGCCCGGACTCCTACAGGAGCCAGAATCCACCCCCGACTATGACTGAAGGAAGACTCCATCCGAACTCTTGCGAAAGTCGGATTCCGAGCTCCTCTTGGATAGATGGCTAACCACCTCTCTCTGCCAGACACTCCAATCAGACTTCAGCTGGCAGACCTTCAACCCCTGACGCATTGCAGTAACGGCCGCGATTTTGCTCCATTCCCTGCGGCAGATTCCACGCGGCTCCATCATCCCACGACCCTGCTCCACCTCCTGCGATGGATTCCACGCAGCTCCATCACTCCCTGGCAGGCCGTAATAATGGCCACGGCCCTGCTCCACTTCCTGTGACGGATACCGCACGATTCTTCTATCCTCTGGCACGTCGCGACAACGGACGCCACTCCGCTTCTCATGGCAGACTCCACGTGGCACGCCCAGGTAATAGCCACGGGTCCACCCCACTACTCTCTGCAACAAACTTTTCCTGACTCTGGACGGCCCACTGCTAGACGGTTACAGGCGTCACTATCAATTTGTTGCCCCCTCCGTCTATAAAAGAGGAACCCCAGATACGTTATTCTATAAGCTCTCGTTCTTTACCTAGAAACTCTGCTAAAATTTTCGTTCGAGCACTCCATTCTTGTTGAGGCAGAGAACTGACTTGAGCATCGGAGGGTCCTGTCGGAGCAACCCCACCTCCGATTTAGACTTCTTTTGCAGGTCCCGGTGGCGACCACGACTCCCTCGACTCCAGCTTCTCCGGTGCTAGCAGATTTTTGCACCAACAGTATCCAATATCCAAGAGTCTGAATTGGAAGAATTTAATGACAAAATTGTATGTATCTCATACATACCTTTTGGTGCGTCGCTTGCTCCATCCTTTACAGTTGCAAGATATAACTTGCAATTCTTTTTCCAATGTCCTGCCTTGTCGTAGTGAAAGCAGGTATCCTATCCTGAGACTTTCTTCCCCTTCTTCTTCATCTTGCCATCCTTAGGATTCAGTACTTTCTTTGAACCCTTAAAACCTGACTTCTTCTTAGAGGTTCTACCCATAAGAAGAAGTGGAGCTTTTTTTTTCTTAATATGGCTCTCAGCTATCTTAAGCATATTCAACAGCTCAGGCAAAGAGGTATTCAGTTTGTTTATGTGATAGTTCATGACAAACTGAGCGAATGACTCGGGGAGAGATTATAGGATCAAATCCTGACTTAATTCTCTATCCATCACAAAATCTAGTTGACTCAATCTAGTAATTAGATTAATGACCTTCAGGATATGGTCTTGTATAGATGATCCCTCAGTCATTCTAGCACGGAATAACTGCTTAGATATCTCATATCTAGCAGTCCTACTCTGTTCTCCATACAACTCTTTAAGATTGAGGAGTATGAATTGAGTATCCATGCTCTTATGTTGCCTTTACAACTCATTGCTCATAGAGGCCAGTTTGATGTACTTGACAGTCAAACTGTCATTCTTTCACATCTTGTATATGGATACCTCCTCCTCTGTGACATCATCCCCAATCTCTTGTGGTTCAGAGACGTCAAGAATATAGGAGAGCTTCTCCTGAGTAAGTACGATCTTTAAATTTTTCAATCAATTTACATAATTAAGATCGGTCAACTTGTTGGAATCTAAAATTTCTCGCAATGATAGTGAAGATGTTATTTATAGAATTTAATCTACAATAATTAAAGAACATTATATAAGCAAACAACTCATATTGACTCATACAATTAAATAAGATCTTTAGATTTAATTGTGTCTCCCACTATTTTATCAAATATCATAACCCTCTACTATGATGAACGAGGCATATTTCATATTTATCTTAGTGGGATTGAGACCCTAATTCCTCATAATGATCTTGTGTTAACACAACAAACCCTTATGAGTTCATAAATAGAAAACTCTTTCCAATTGCATCTCATGCAATTCTCAATATCATATCTTGGCCTTTAAAACATTATTAGCCTTGTGTTAATACAACAAGCTATAATATTTTAGTTAAATTAGACCTTTTATTTTAATACAGTCAAATTCTAATATAACTGCTCTTATGTTAACACAACAAAGCAGTACATTCAAAATTGCCATAAGCATCTTCTATGCATCAGGATTATGTTATATCAATCCTTATGATAAGTCTTGTGTAACACAACAAACAAGCCATAGTCATGATGTAACATTAGCCTAGCATGAAGGAAGGCCCTTAGTAGTGTTTTCAACATTAGGATTTTTCAATATCAAGATCGCTTAATCAAATTGACCAGATAAGTAAGGTGGGGGTCCCCTTGTTGCTTTCCTTAGACACCAATAAATTGGCCAGATCAGACAATTGAACCAATTAAAGAATCACTTATAGTACTTTCCTAGACACCAATTAATCAATTGATCCAGAATTGGTTAACCCATAGTTGCATATCACTACCACTTAATATAATTTTTAATGAGGGCTTTTGTTTGGTCTCATACACATTCTAACTATATAATGTCAATTTATGTATCAGCATTAAAATATTCTATATGTGCAAGTGTAACATATGAACATTCATCATCCTAGGACAACCTTACAGCATAACCCCATTATGCTAGGACAATCTTATGTCAGGATGATGAAGTGGTGAATCATATATGCATCATTTCATATCATCATATGAAAGCATAATAGAAGACATAAATTATTTTATAGTATAAATCATATTATGCATCACATAAGCATTATGTATATATGATTGAACCAAACAAGGTCGGCTTTGATACTACTGAAGAATTTTGGGGTGGGCATGCACAGCGAAAGCATAGTGGATTGCAAAATTTAAATTAAAAAATTCTAAATATAAAATCTTTAAACTGACATCTTTTTGATGATTAACAATCATATATAACATAAATTTAAAATTAAATTCAAGCTATAGAAGAATACCTGCAGCGCTTAATCCAAATTCCGACAGAACCTCCACCAGGCACCGAATTGTTTGCCCTCCAACGATGATCCACACAGGGTTATGATTAGAACACCAACTCTTTGAGATGATTCTTCCTTCAAAATTCTCACTCTGAGAATTTTCTTGAACATCAGGACCTCAAGACCCTCTTCTTCTTCTCCTAGCCTTCCTATCCTTACCTTTCTTCTCTCCTTGTCTTCCTTAATTCTCTTCCTAGACTCTTATCCTAAAATCGGACTTATCCTTACTATTTTGGAATTATCCTAATAAGAGAAGGAAGGGACTAATTGGACAATAGGGAGAGGATGTTAGAAAGAAAGGAGTAATTGAAAATCTAAATGATTCCAATCCCCCGGTGCACCCCCCTTTAAATACTTAGCGACGGGTTGCATTCGAGAATTATTCGCACCCCTTCCATGCACCATCTCGCATCCATCAAAAAATCTCACACCTCCTGATAAATTTTCATATCTATCTAAAAGATTTTGACATATGACAATCATCGAAAAAAAATCCAAGAGATGCTTCACGCAGAAGGACTCTTCGAAATATTTTTCTCGATGATTCTCTGATGCATTGTGCAGCTTCCTATGGCTTAATTTTTCTCCACCACCCATCAGTGCAATATTATCTATCCAATGGCCAAAAATGAAGGCATTAATATTATAATGTGAAAAAAATCTTAGATTAAGAAGTGACGTGACAAATGGGTTAGAGTCCTTCACAAGTTGGACTCTTGGTAAGGTGCATGGATCAGACTGACAGGATTTTCAACTTCGATGAATTTTCAAATTTAAACTAGAAAGAATTTTAACTTAAAATTTTTTTTTATTCTTAAAATTAAGTTAGAAATCATCAAAAAATTTACTTCATCATAGAACATTGGATAAACTCAAGAATAAGGCATCCCATCTCATGGGATGTGAAAGCTATTTCTGCGCATAAAAACTGCACCCACGCACAAGAAAAATTCTAGACTCATAGAAACTTAGTTTTCTGGCTCCAAAATTTTAGTACATATAGGTAAAGACTGACCCAACTCAAACCCAAAATTGGTTTAAATTAATTTGGCCTTAATTAGCCCAATCTAGAATCAATTTCGAACTTGATTCAAAACAGGGAGCTAGTTTTTGCAACATGTGGTAGAATATCAATTTTGCAAATATGATCTAATCCAATTAGACCCATGATCAATTTTTTTTGTGTGTGACCCATTGGATTCCACATCTAACCAGCAATGGGTCTGAGTGCAAGTCAATTTGATTTGATTAGAATTTAATCTAATCGATCTAGATCCAATCGAACTAACATGAATTCAACAATTAGAACTCTTTCTAATTGGTGATTGAATTAAACTCTTTAATTTGATCAAACCCATAAGACAAGATTGATATCTAGCAATATATCATGTTTATCTAGAAGTGATAAAATTTTAGTGAAAATATAAAAAATATCCGTCAGTGAAAAGTTACCATGCAATTTGATCCTACGATCTCCCTGCACCCCGAATATGACTTCGAATATGGAATGATGTCAAATCCAATATTATACTCATATTTCTCTCAATCTTATATGATGATTCAATTAATAAAATATTAAAAACTTTTTCTAATTTTCATTCTGCTTTGATCAAAAGCTTCCTGAATCATCAATCGATCAGAGCAAGTAGGATGTGATCTCCTTTTACCAGGAGTGATCGATTCCATGTTGACCTACTCACAACCTCCATACACATTCGCCATATCCAGAACACTCCGTACATGACTAAGTCATGAATGAGTATAAACCAAAAAATATGGATTCATGTATACAAGGTTCTATGGTAGTCTCAGGTCAAAGGATTATATGCATAACTCCCACTATAAGAAAACATCTTTTGACAGGTAAGTAAATTCCATAAGATATTTCTTAAGTCGGATCAATTCAGTGAACTCATTCTCTATTGAGCATCTATTTTTTGGTATTAGTGTCTCACACAAGTGGCATATGAGATCAGCCACCCTCTCCATTGAGCATACATAGGAAGTGCTAGTCTATCCAAAATATTGATCCCCTTCTCAATACTCCGATGACTAGAAATATTCTAAATCAGAATTTTTAGGATTTTAGGTCTCATAAGTATGATTTCATCATAATCCTAAACCTATTATCCTGATTTATGAAGTTCATCATAATTATTACAAAAGTAAGATGCACCATATGATGAAAAATTCTTTTTATTATTTAAAGAGTCAATACATATCAAGATATATTTTCATAAACATCATGAAAATTTTTTTAATTCTAATCTATTCAATTTTTTCCATCTAGCCATGCAATATGGATCGCATGTTTTCTTCAATTGGTATCAGAGCAAGTTCTCATGTCATGATTGCATAGTTGAATATCTGATTTTTTCTAAATTTTTATGATATAATTTTGAATCAAAATTTTTTATGTAATTAAACCTTATTTTAATCTAATATTTTTTGTATTTTATTGATCTGGTTTTGACCAGGTTATCAGTTCAAAATACAACCCCTGAAAATAGTCTATTAAAAATCTGTTTTAGCAAAAATTTCTATGCAGATTTTTTATTCTGATTTACAACCTGATTATACATGAATTTCAATCTATTTTTGATAGATTTTTGTGGATGTATTTTAATTATAGAATTGATGTTAGAATCAGGCTCATAACTGAATCTGTTTGATAGAGTTTCAGTTCTAATTGGAGCAATATATCTGCATATGTTTGATCATATCTCAAATCCAATTTTTTTTTATACAATCACACATAATTTTTGAATAGATTTCTTAATTTTTTTCCAGATCTAAAATTAATGATTCATGTGATGATATGATTAAGATTCAGATCTGAAAATTTAATGTTGTAGTATCTTGATCTAATTAGATTAGATAAGAATCTACAATTGTTTTATTCCACACATGTTTTGCATATGATATATGTAGTGTAGATTTTTTTTAGTAGTGAAGTATTCAGATTAAGTTGATCACCATGTCCATCCAATCATAAGAGTAAGCAGGGATTAAAGTCCCGCTCTTTTCCAATCGATGGGTTCTCTTATAACGTATAGGGATACCGATGTGATTATATCTCATGAAGAAGAACAACGAAAGAAACCCCTAGAATTATTCTAGTCATAAATTAGTTTAGATTAGATCTAAAAGATTTATAATTTATTTAGATCTAAAAATTAGTTTTATAATCTGAAATTAATGACATATGATATAAAGTTTTGCATGAAAATTTTTATAAAATAGTTTTACAGTTGAAATTATTTCAATACATAATTATATATACTTAATTGAGAATTAAGATATGAAAATCAAAAGATCTGGATTTGAGAATTGAAGATCTTATGACACCTTATAAACCAAAGGGGTTATGGGTTAGCTTGAATGAGATTATCTAACAGGGTTAGACCTAGGGTTAGAAATAAATATGGACTAAATAGAGAAATATATTAAATTTAATCAGGAGTTGAATTAGATTAGGTCAAGATTTCTTTAGATCAATTTCAATAGTTATAGCTTGATCAAATTCATATTTTGACCATACCAAATAGATCTGATTGTGGCTTAGTGGTCGAGCTTGAATTCTTTGGCTGATCAAATCGAAACTAATTGATCAATTGGTGTCTAAGATAAATTCGGCAGTACGACCGATGGTTTTTAATTGGGGGCATGCTTATCTAGCCTTTATGATGTCTAAGGCAAGCATTGGCTACCTTTCCATCAATCTCACTTATCTGGCCAACTTGGTAGATTATGTTTTGATTAGATCACTAATTGATTTGAGTTGACCCATACCATTAATTTAATTAGTGTGATTGATTCAAATGTTCTTGAATCAGCTTATTTCTAATCCTCTTCGATGACTTGATGAAGTCAGTGGAAGGATTATCGAAATACGGATTAACCTCTTCTCTCAATTCTAAATTAATTAATTAAATCATCTAAATGATTAGGTTCTTAAAATAAAAATATTATGGGGATAACAAATTCATTGCCTTCCATTAATGTGGATAATAATGGATCCAATAGTCTAGGTAATCATTGGGGGTGCCACATGCCTGGTGTTTATCTGGATATTGAAATTATCATTCATGATATGACGATTCAGTGGTGACTTTTGTTGGATGTATGCCCTAAGAGCCAAATTAGCTGATACTTGTAAAAACTCTTTGGGTATAATTTGTAATTTGACTTTGATATTAACAAGATTAGATTATTTTTCATTCACATTGTATTTAATATTCTCTGTGAATCGTTTATTGAGTTAATGGGTATGATAACACATATTCTTAAGAGTTGAGAATTTGAGACATATGTTATTATAGTTAACTCATAAATTGCTCTCGATCGTAGGATCATTATGGAGATGGTGATCGATCTGAAAGATTGGTGTATGATCACTTCCTTCAGATAGATGAGTCTTGAATCTATGGTATGGAGATATCGGAATGAAAATACAGGTGCTTGCTAAGAATAAGGGTACTGAGCATGACCATTTACGAATAGTCACAAGAAAATCTACCTTTTCGTCAGTGCCATGTTCATAGTTGTGGTTGTGTATTTAGTTCTTTGACTTGAGATACATCGGCCATTCACTTTGAGGGTGCTATAGTTTAACTACACCATAACTTGATCTTCTAGCCATTTAGAGTCTTGAGGTATATATTGGCTATAGTACGTTCATTGTAGTATTTGGGTTGCATCAAGATAGGATCTATTGACCTCAATAGAGGAGTAGTCCTATATAGATCATAAGATTGAGTCCATAAGCCCATAACCATAGTATTGTGAAAGATAGAAAGATGTTTCTATTGAATTTTATATCAAACTCGAATCGAATGATTCTATCATATGATAGTGATGAGGTTTAATGAGTTAACCTTGACTTCGATCCTATCGAAACTCATAATAGAAGAATCAGATCACACAGTAACTGCACTTAGAGGTTCATCTCTTCAGTTCTGTTGGCTTGCCACTATATATTACTAGATGTCACTAGTGGACTGTGAGAGCTTACTACGATCATGATGGATCGATAATTCTTGATAGGTATGAGTTGGAATTGTTCCAACCCATTGAAATGAATTTCAATGATACTATGATAGAGATCATAGTATATCTCACTATCAGACAGAATTGAACCTATAAGATCACATAATAAGAAAATTAATCTTGGATTGATCCAATTGAGCTTGTGAAGTCACAATTGGATTAGGATTTGGTAAAATCCTATTGGGTTTAGGTGCACCATACTAGCACATGGTTAAATCCAAATTTTTTTTTGGAGTTGGTTCCTTATTAGATAAGATTTAGTTCAAATCAAGAGCCTTTATCCTAACCTAATCTTGTTGGATTTAAGGGGCACCACTTTGGACACCCTTATGGATTGGATCCAATCCTTTCGGAGGTGCAAGCCTCAAGCCTTCCTCTTTTACCCATTTGACTTGGCACTGAACTTTTGGAAAGTATCTTATGGGGTGCACGCCACCTCTGGATGAAATCCAGAGGGGCACATGCCCCCTTTTTTTCTAGCAGGTTCCATGGGTGCAAGGCACATGGAATGCATGTGGAGATTGAGAGGGGCACACTGTTGGAAAATGTATCCTAAAGCCAATCATTTGACGATTGTGCTAATTATAAATGTATATGAATTGATAAATAATAAAAATTATTTGATCTTTTTTATCATAAAATTATATCTTCTAATGAACTCCTATGTTGTGATGAAGTTCTTAGGACTATTTTGATCGATAAAGGAGGATTTATCATGTAGTCCTCAAATTGGTTCGTGACCAAACGATATGCTATTACTAGGATGATAGCGATATCAAGTATAGGTCATTGTATGCCATATACATTAGTTATCTTCATAACCAAATAGTGTGGAGACACTGGTATGGCATGTAGGTGAGATGTAGGAGTACATCGTCACTGAATGTGACAAACTGCAGAGCACTCTGCTATCAAGGATAGCTCACAAAGGGTAAGGGTATAAGTGTCCCTCCGATCTGAGATCACCACAGTGACTTGCAAGCAACTCACTATACTTTGGTATCAGATTAATTAAAATTTTTAATTCAGTAATGAATAATTTTTAGGTGCAGTCAAGTATTTATCAAGCCGGTGCATGAGTTAAGATGGGATTGACCCCTCCGAATTAGTAGGAGTTAATGTATCAATGTATTTCAATTTAGCAAAATCTGAGCCTGGATAATCCATGTGATAGATTTGAAAAATTGAAATACAATATGGATAACTTATCTAGGATTGACAGTTAAATTCTAGGTCATCCTCAAGCATTAGAGTCAAAGAGATGAATTATATGGTAACCATACGTCAATAGGTTCTTGAATGTTGCTTCGCCATCATTTGATCTATCCGGACGTCGGGTCACTATTGCTAGATGGTTACATTGATTGGTTCAAAAATTTATTTCTATACTACTGGCTTAGGTTTGAATGTCACACCCCCGACCCGAGATTTTGAATCGAGGGTCATGGCAACCGCCGCATACTCATAGAAAACTCTTCCCATAAGCATGCAAGGCATCTTATCATACTATCCTAAAACAACAGCGGAATAATTAGTCAATAATTTAAATCCAAAATATAACGATCTAAATTTTTTCTTTAATATCTTAATAAATTCAACAATGATTCATAGGTCTTACACCAAATTCAATAAGACTTTCAACCTAAATAAAAGTATAAGAATTCTGCTTCTGATCACTCTTCCATTCATATCTTGTATCATCTTAATTCCTCAACATCTGTAAAAATAGTAAAATAAAAGGTAATGAGCTAGACAGCCCAGTAAGCAATGATCACTTCTCAACAGATTTCATCAGGCATATAAGTAAATAATCATTTATAGAAAATAAGGATATAGAGTTCATAAATTCGAAGTCAATTTTAATTATGCAATATAATTCATGCCACATTCTTTTCTTTTTTGAAATTTCAAGTTTCTTTCAAGATTTCAATTTCTTTTGTTCTTCAATTTCTTTTCGTCAACCATGAGCTATGACCACATTTTCTCTGTGGCAGGGTCATAATACCGCATATCTGCTTGCGGTAGGCTGCGAATCATCTGACAGCCATGTCCTTTGGAACCGCTGGTCTCGCTGGCGGTTTGTTGCTGGTCTCTCTGGCGACATGTCGCTGGTCTCACTGGCGACATAAACCCTCAGGATAATCAATTGCCAACGTATATGCCCCCATTGGCAGGGTCCTTTACATAGTCAGGTTGTCAATTCATAATGTTTCTTATATCATAATTCTTCATAAATCATATTTCATATTCTAATTTTGATAATAAAACATATAATCATGTAGTATCGAAATCAATCAATGTAATGCATCATGAAATCAATATGTTCAATCATGCTTCATCATAACATTTTAAATAAGATATTTTCATAATAAAATATCATTCATCCAATTCATGCATCGTTTCACAAATCATGTCAGAAAAATACATTATAATTTGCTGGTAAATCTAGAAAAAATGAAACATTACTTACCTCGAACGTATTTCAAATAAATCCATATAATTCTATAAATTTCTTCCAAAAATTCTGTTCGTAGATCATATCGCGATATTCCATGATCAAACATCCACAATCCTATATAGAATCAATTTCAATAATTAGAAAGAATACGAACACCATATTTCAACGGTTTAGATTGGGTCCGATCATCTAATTTCATCTAATCAAAATCTAATTAAGACCTAAACGATCCAAAGTTTGACTATCAGATCAAATCGGATTCGAAGTGATAGGACTGAGGTTTCTTCATCGATTTCATAAAATCAAATAGAGAGAGAAAATCAGAGGAGAGAAAATTTATGAGGTACAATTCGAATTGATCAGATGACACAATCCAACATTACGATTGATCCAATATCTCGGTTGGTGAAATCAACATGATCAAATCAAATCATGGCTAGATCGGAATCATGGATGATCAAATCTAAAGATTCATGGTCTGATTAAGGTGGGTGCCAATACGTTATCTGACAATCATGGATCTGGGTTCTTCATTAGAATCAGATCAGACTTATTAAAAGAAATTTTTTTATTCACTAACCTTTTTTTAGAGAGAGAATCAATTAAGAGAGAGAATATTTTAGAGAGAGAAAAATCTAGAGAGAGAAAATTCTAGAGAGAGAAAACTCATCTTGAATTCTTCAGACAATATGATTCAACAAATTCTGATCGATCAGATCAAATCATGCTAAAATTATCATATGGATAATTCAATAAGATCATGAGAAATAAAATCTAAAAATACCTGATCTGATCAAAGTGGATGTCGGTGTATCGTCCGACGATCACAGATCAAAAATCCATTACGAGAATCATTTAAATTCATCATCATTCTTCTCAAAATTTTAGAAATCTTAAGAGAGAAAAATAATCTAGAGAGAAGATTCTAGAGAGAGAAAGTAGAGAGAGAAAGTCTAATTTTAGAGAGAGAAAATACTAGTTCAGGCTGAAGAGAGAGAGAGAAGAGAGAGAAACTCTCTTTCTCATATTTTATTATTTATATCATTATTTATTAATTAATTTAATAATTTTTCTTTTCTTTTCTTTTCTCTCTCTCTTTTTTTTTCTTTTTTTTTTCTTTTTCTTCATGGAAGAGAGAGGAAAGAAAAATCCTATTTATTATTATTATATTATTATTATTTTATTTTTCTTCTTTCTTTTTCTTTTTTTTTTCTTTTTCCTTTTTTCTTTTTCTTTTCTTTTTCTTCTTTTTCTTTTCTTTTTCTTTTCTTTTCGTTCTTCTTTTCTTTTTCTTTTTCTTTTCCTTCTTCTTCTTCTTCTTTTCTTCTTCTCCCATGGACTTGTTTTGGGCTGAAACAGGGGACCTCATGGTCCCCTCGTTGGGTGGCCAGTCGGCGGCGCAGCCGGCGTGGGACGACCATCGGCAGGAGAGGAGACGATCCGCGGCAAGAGGAGGCCAAACCGATGGTCGACGGTGACCACCGACGACGGAAAAATGACAAAAAAAGAAGATTCTTTCGTAACAAAATCTGACGACTTCGGTCACCGGCGAGCGTGCACATCGGCACGAAAAGGAAGGGGGAGGAGAGAGGAAGGGGAGGAAGCTTACCTCCGACGCCGGCGAGGCTTTTCCGACGAGAAATTGGATGGCACAAGGACGGGTCTCCGTGAAGAAATTTCCGGCGATTGCCGCCGTTTTGCCTCGGGATTCTTTGGTAGGAAGAAGGGAGAAGGGTCTCCCCTTTAAATAGAACCAAAGGAGAGGAGTTTGACTCCTCTCCGGTGAGGTTTCCGACTCCGATTAGGAGCCGGTCGGGAGAAGAAGACTCCCTGTGGGAGTCTTCATCATTTTTTTTTTTGGTTTGTTTGGGCTGGCGGGCTATCACATTCTTCCCCTCTAAAAAAAATTTTGTCCTCGAAATTTTTCTTGCTTGAGTCTTCATAGTTTCTTACTTGAATCTCATCCACAAATATTCTAATTCTTGATATAAATTCATTCTTAAATCATTTTATAAGAAAAAGTTGGTACATCAAATATTGATCTGAACGGAACCATCCTTTTTCTTATTTATCAAGATCACCATCTCAAAGATTTTTAATGTTTCAAGATTTCAAAATTATGATCTTATTTCCTGTAAAAATTAATATTCAATACTCATGACTCAAATTAAAATCAAATCTATCTCTTGTGAATAGAAAAAGGTCAATGTCTCTATTCTTGCATAAGAACTTCATTCATCATTAAGTCATTTCATAAAGATCAATATCACCATTGTTGATTGAAATCAATATCACTATTTTCTAGTCATTGAAATTCTCTTACTCAAACTCTCAAACTCTTAAATATTCTAATTCTTGAAGCAAATTTTATCATTAAGTCATTCCATAATAAAAATCAATAACTCAAAAATTGATCTAAATCAAAACTATATTTTTCTTATAATCAAAATCAATGTCTCTGTTCTAAGTAAGTATATCAATTTTTCTTTATCTAAACATTAACAACTCTTAATTAATTGATTCATTATTAAATAACTCCAATCCATCTTTTGTAGAATAATCGTCAATATCAATAGATAACCTCAATCTTTTCCATTCAGTCAGAGAAATAATAATGATCAAAAGAGTTCTAACTTCAAATTTCATTATACCCTGGAGATAAATATTTGAGTATAATAATCTAAGATCGAAATCATTATTCGATAAACAATCTCAAATTCTTCCTAGTAATTAGATAATTATAAAATTTAATTCTAAGATAGAAAAAAATTTATCTCTAAATATTCTAAATCTAAAATCAAAAATCAAAGGTCCACTCATCCTAGAATTAGGATGCTAAATATTTTTGTAGCATAGTAGGTGGAAGCACTACTTTTAAAAAAATCACATTAGGATATCTAAAATGATTCAAAATTTTAAAATATTATTTTTTCTAATATCAATAAATTTCTTGTATCAAACCATATCATCTATCATAATTCTTTGACTCAAAGAATCAACATTCCTGACTTACTCAAAGTAATCCAGATTACCAAGCTTCCGCTGCGCACTCTGATCTAACAATCAAAATTTCTTAGGTTCACCAAAAAAAGTTTGATCAAATTATTTCTTTATCCAAAAATTTTAAATTTCAATTGAAATCAAAGATTAACTTTCGATTCTCATTCATACCTTTACTAGTGTACAATAATCTTGATTAACCCTTGAGTCCAATATCATATTTAAACCATCATATAGATTTACTATAATCAATATGAATCAAATCTCAATTCTCATATCAATTCAATTCGATAATTTTCAAACCAAAAATCTCTATAAGTCAAATCAACGAGAAAATTCTTCGATGCTCCATCAAATTTGGACATAATCTGAATATATATGAATTTCAAATCATTATTATTGTTATTTTTTTTTCTAAAATTTCTATCATCAGAATCTTCAATATCTATCAAATATCCTTTCATAACAATCATACAAGCTTCAAAAATCAAATCTCCATTTAATAGTAGATTCAATTAAGGACCTCGTTAACAAAAGCAAAGGAACTCCATATCAATTCCTAAATCCAAAATTTCTAAATTATAAAATTCACATGGATCCCTTAGTCTGAAATAAATATAAATCAGATCTTTTATCTTAATATGAAGATATCAATTTTTTATTAACAATCTCAACAATAATATCAGAAAATCTCTTGATCAACTTAGATACGAAGTCTTTAAATTAAAATTTCATACACATCATGTAGTCTCCAAGAAACATAATAAGATCCATTATTTAGATCTAAGGATGATGATTAAAGCTTCCAGTATGATGAATATCCTATAATCTCAAAATCAATTTCATCAATAAGACATAGGTTTCTTTGCAATATCCTCAAATATGTATTCATCATAATATGCCACTTTATATAATCCACATACCAAATTCAATTTCGATAAATATTCCAATCAAGCATCATAAAAGATTTTTCTTAGTCCATCCTGGAACAACATTTTATTATCAAATCTTTATCTTATCAATAATAGTCAATCTCTCAACTAGAAGTAATATCATAATATTATTCTCACATCGAATTTGAACTTACGATTCACTTGAATAACCAATGATCAAATTAATAACCATAATGCACAATACAATTTTATATCAATCCTTTTGTGATTACTTTCGATCAAGATCTAACTAATCATATCATGATCAATAGATCATCCATCATATTTCAAATTCTATATGTTATAATCTATTGTGATCCTTTCATACATAATCTCAATATTTAATTAAAATTTATAAATATTTCTCCCACTACAATCATCAAAGATCTACACTATAATGTCCCTGGTGTCTATCCACTTACACCCATTCTATATCTGATTCTATGTTTTATAATTCATCCACTTATGCTTTGATACCACTTTAATTGTCACGCCTCCGACCCGAGATTTTGAATCGAGGGTCATGGCAACCGCCGCATACTCATAGAAAACTCTTCCCATAAGCATGCAAGGCATCTTATCATACTATCCTAAAACAACAGTGAAATAATTAGTCAATAATTTAAATCTAAAATATAACGATCTAAATTTTTTCTTTAATATCTTAATAAATTCAACAATGATTCATAGGTCTTACACCAAATTCAATAAGACTTTCAACCTAAATAAAAGTATAAGGATTCTACTTCTGATCACTCTTCCATTCATATCTTGTATCATCTTAATTCCTCAACATCTGTAAAAATAGTAAAATAAAAGATAATGAGCTAGACAGCCTAGTAAGCAATGATCACTTCTCAACAGATTTCATCAGGCATATAAGTAAATAATTATTTATAGAAAATAAGCATATAGAGTTCATAAATTCGAAGTCAATTTCAATTATGCAATATAATTCATGCCAAATTCTTTTCTTTTTCGAAATTTCAAGTTTCTTTCAAGATTTCAATTTCTTTTGTTCTTCAATTTTTTTTCATCAACCATAAGCTATGACCACATTTTTCCTGTGGCAGGGTCATAATACCACGTATCTTGCTTGCGGTAGGCTGCGAATCATCTGGCAGCCATGTCCTTTGGAACCGCTAGTCTCGCTTGCAGTTTGTCGCTGGTCTCTCTGGCGACATGTCGCTGGTCTCGCTGGCGACATAAACCCTCAGGACAATCAATTGCCAACGTATATGCCCCCATTGGCAGGGTCCTTTACATAGTCAGGTTGTCAATTCATAATGTTTCTTATATCATAATTCTTCATAAATCATATTTCATATTCTAATTTTGATAATAAAATATATAATCATGTAGTATCAAAATCAATCAATGTAATGCATCATGAAATCAATATGTTCAATCACGCTTCATCATAACATTTTAAATAAGATATTTTCATAATAAAATATCATTCATCCAATTCATGCATCGTTTCACAAATCATGTCAGAAAAATATATTATAATTTATCGATAAATCTAGAAAAAGTGAAACATTACTTACCTCGAACGCATTTCAAATAAATCCATGTAATTCTATAAATTTTTTCTAAAAATTCTGTTCGTAGATCATATCGCGATATCCCATGATCAAACATCCACAATCCTATATAGAATCAATTTCAATAATTAGAAAGAATACGAACACCATATTTCAACGGTTTAGATTGGGTCCGATCATCTAATTTCATCTAATCAAAATCTAATTAAGACCTAAACGATCCAAAGTTTGACTATCAAATCAAATCGGATTCGAAGTGATAGGACTGAAGTTTCTTCATCTATTTCATAAAATCAAATAGAGAGAGAAATCAGAGGAGAGAAAATTTATGAGGTACAATTCGAATTGATCAGATGACACAATCCAATATTACGATTGATCCAATATCTCGGTTGGTGAAATCAACATGATCAAATCAAATCATGGCTAGATCGGAATCATGGATGATCAAATCTAAAGATTCATGGTCTGATTAAGGTGGGTGCCAATACGTTGTCTGACAATCATGGATCTGGGTTCTTCACTAGAATCAGATCAGACTTATTAAAAGAAATTTCTTCATTCACTAACCTTTTTTTAGAGAGAGAATCAATTAAGAGAGAGAATATTTTAGAGAGAGAAAATTCTAGAGAGAGAAAACTCATCTTGAATTCTTCAGACAATATGATTCAACAAATTTTGATCGATCAGATCAAATCATGCTAAAATTATCATATGGATAATTCAATAAGATCATGAGAAATAAAATCTAAAAATACCTGATCTGATCAAAGTGGATGTCGGTGTATCGTCCGACGATCACAGATCAAAAATCCATTACGAGAATCATTTAAATTCATCATCATTCTTCTCAAAATTTTAAAAATCTTAAGAGAGAGAAATAATCTAGAGAGAAGATTCTAGAGAGAGAAAGTAGAGAGAGAAAGTCCAATTTTAGAGAGAGAAAATACTAGTTCAAGCTGAAGAGAGAGAGAGAGAAGAGAGAGAAACTCTCTTTCTCATATTTTATTATTTATATCATTATTTATTAATTAATTTAATGATTTTTTTTTCTTTTCTCTCTCTCTTTTTTTTTCTTTTTCTTCATGGAAGAGAGAGGAGAGAAAAATCTTATTTATTATTATTATATTATTATTATTTTATTTTTTTTTTCTTTTTCTTTTTTTTTTCCTTTTCCTTTTTTCTTTTTCTTTTCTTTTTCTTCTTTTTCTTTTCTTTTTCTTTTCTTTTCCTTCTTCTTTTCTTTTTCTTTTTCTTTTCCTTCTTCTTCTTCTTCTTCTTTTCTTCTTCTCCCGTGGACTTGTTTTGGGCTGAAACAGGGGACCTCATGGTCCCCTCATTGGGTGGCCGGCCGGCGGCGCAGCCGGCGTGGGACGACAATCGGCAGGAGAGGAGACGATCCGCGGCAAGAGGAGGCCAAACCAGTGGTCGACGGTGACCACCGGCGACGGAAAAACGACAAAAAAAGAAGATTCTTTCGCAACAAAATCCGGCGACTTCGGTCGCCGGCTTGCGTGCACATCGGCACGAGAAGGAAGGGGGAGGAGAGAGGAAGGGGAGGAAGCTTACCTCCGACGCCGGCGAGGCTTTTCCGATGAGAAATTGGATGGCACAAGGACGGGTCTCCGTGAAGAAGTTTCCGACGATTGCCGCCGTTTTGCCCCAGGATTCTTTGGTAGGAAGAAGGGAGAAGGGTCTCCCCTTTAAATAGAACCAAAGGAGAGGAGTTTGACTCCTCTCCGGTGAGGTTTCCGACTCCGATTAGGAGCCGGTCGGGAGAAGAAGACTCCCTGTGGGAGTCATCATCATTTTTTTTTTTTTTGGTTTGTTTGGGCTGGCGGGCTATCACATTGAACCTATGGGGTCACACTCAAAAAAAATTTTTGACTGATCATGTGGCTGATCAACGATTGAGAATCGTTCAAGGGCTTAATCATCAATTCGATTGATGAATAACCTTATGAAAAAGTTACAATAAATTTATTCACCAAGTGTTATTAAATTAATGAAGGACTAATTAAAAATTAGATTGCTAATTAGTTCAATTTGATTAAGTAAAATAATTAAATAAAATTTAATTGAATTAGATTTAATTAGGTTTGTCCTGATTAGATTATGAGATGATATAATCGCTAAGGAAGAAATATCCCTGATATGATGAGGACTTTGGTTCAATCAATTTCTAATTTGATTAAAATTTGGTTAGAAATTTATGAGTCTAATTAGATTGAATTTTATCTATTTTATTTGAGCTAAACTAGATATGATTTGGTTTGCATTCAAATAAGGAAACCAAGAGTCCACATTGTATTGGACTCTTCCTCCCCTTGCACCATAATTTTTGATGCCATCTATCTCCATGCACAAATAGTTTTTGCATAAAATATTTTCATGCCAAAGAGATCTTCTCCCTCCCTTTGTCACATCCAAATCTAATTTGGTTTTGATGAAAGAAATATTTTGAAATTGAATTTCAAAACATTCCTTATCAAGAGAATCTGTTCTTATCCAAATCACTCAAATCACTCCACACGCCAACTTATTTTTTTTTCTCCTTATATGTGCAACATTTTGAGGAGATTTTTCATAAAAAAATAGTTGGAGAATTGATTTATCATAAAAAAATATATAAAGGGGTGTCTCATTTTTTTTTTGGATATGTTTTGGCATGGAATTGGGAGAAGGTGCGACATATCTTGAAGAGTCCAAGATTCTTAGGACTCTTCACCCAACCCTATTACACACCAATAAGAATGGGTTTGTTCTTCTCTTTTGTGTGTGTAAGAGATCAGAGAAAGAGTTCTCGACATTGAGGGGCTTTGGGCATGATTTTTGGCATGAAAAAGAGGAGGAGAGTCCTCTCTCTTGGGGTGTGTGCAAAACCTAGTCTTCTAGGGTTTCTACCTCTGGGTTTTGGGAAGAGAGAAAAATAAGAGAGAAAATAGTTTCTTCTCTATCTTTCTTTCACCTCTTCATCTCCTTCAAAAGTCCATCTTCAATCTTTGAAAAGGTTCTATAGATTTGAAGAAGAGATCTAGATCAGCTAAGAAGAAGATCTTCGCACGAGCTAGCACTCTCAAGAAGATCGATCAAATTAGGACTCCGAGTGGACTTTCTTAGAGGTCGGACGCATGTAGGCTGTGAGCAACTAGCAAGGATCATCTTCACCATATCTCTCAGTAGTGGTGATCATCAACCCATGATCAGGTATCAAGTTCTGAACTCAGATAGGTGTAGATTTGATCTACCGCTTACATCCGTACATGCAAATTTTATCATGTGATTATTTCAGATTTTATATGCAACATATTATGTCATAGATCCTAGAGTAGGTTGATTTGATGATTAGATCATATGTATATGAGATTAATTTGATTAATCTAATTGCCTTCCACTGTAATTTATTCAAAAAATTTTGAAATACATACATGAAATCGCTTACGTTTATCAATAGTGGTATCAAAGCCTAGGTTCGTTATGACATGTTATATGTACATATTAAATTTAAAATTTAATTTTATTTAGATCTGATATATGATATTTTAGATCTGAATTTAATTAAGAGTTGATCATATAAACTGACATAAGGTTATCCTACTATAGGGTTTATGTCACGTCCCCGACCTGAGATTGTGAATCGAGGGTCGCGGCAACCGCTGCATACTCATGAAGAACTCTCTCCATAAGCATGCAAGGCATCTCATCACGATATCAATGCATCACAGCAGAATAAATTTAAATAATTATTATTCAACTTTAATTCAAGTAATTAAAACAAATATCTTACATCCAATAAAATTTTACTAAAATAATAAATCTATATATCTAAGTTCAATGAAGTTGACAATGCTAAATCTCGCCTCTAAAAGCTTTATCCCAATATTTCTTCCCACGCTTGAAATTAATTATCTGAATCTGAAAAATAGAAAGAAAGGTAATGAGCTACACAGCCCAGTAAGTAACAAATATCTCAACTAGATATTTCAGATATTATATAATTTTCAAGAACAATACCGCAAATAAACATAAAAATATATTTCATGCTGATTTAATGCAAATCCAATATTTTCAAATATTCACATATAATATAATCATAAATCTGATTCGATTTCAAAACATTCGTAACTCAACAGCCTCGACTATGACTAACGTTTAACCCCCATTGGCAGGGTCCACAGAATACCAGCGCACAACCCCCACTAGCAGGGTCCACAAACACCAGCGCACAACCCTCACTGGCAGGGTCCACTGAGTACCAACGTATAATCTCCATTGACGGGGCCCACTGAAACATAGTTAGGCTGAGAGCATAAATCCGATCTGTATCAAAACACTTTGTATCATAATATATCATGATTTTTCACTGAACATGTACATAAATTGACGTACCATAATACTTCAAAAGCACTTTTCTTTCAAAACATAATTTCATAAATCATGCATAATTTTCAGAGAATAATTATTTATTTTCAGAATAAATATGGAATATCTCGAGAAGATGGTTCACGGAGCACTGAATAATTATTTATTTTCACGGAGCACTGAATGAATAGATCGACTAACTTCTAAGAAATTCTTTCGTGCCTATTATCCAAAATTATATTTTTATATTAATTTTAATTCAAAATTAAATCTAAACAAGTCCCAAATCAAAACCTCACTTAAAATCAAACTCTTCCCTAAACTCGATCAAAATCATCAAATGAAGCCTTCCACTATGCTAATCCTAGAGGAATAACTTTAGAGAGAGAGAAAATCCATCAAGAGAGAGAAATAATCTAGAGAGAAAAAATTCTAGAGAGAGAAAGTAGAGAGAGAAAGTTCAATTCTAGAGAGAGAAAGTAAGGGTTCAGACTGAAAGAAGAGAGTGAAGAGAGAGAAACTCTCTCTTATTTTTTATTTATTTATTTATTTATTTATTCATTTATTTATATATATATATATAAGTATATATATATATATATTTTATTATTATTATTATTATTTTCTTTTCTTTTCTTTTTTTTCTTCTTTTTCTTCTTTTTCTTTTCTTTTCTTTTCTTTTCTTCCCTCTTTTTTTTTTCTTCTTTTCTTTTTCTTTTCTTTTCTTTTCTTTTTCTCTTTTTCTTCTTTTTCTTTTTTTTTCTCTCGGGCTCCTTCCAGGCCGAACAGGGGACGGCAGTCCCCTCCTTGTGACGAGCCATTCAGGCCGCGGTGGAGGCCGACGACAGAGGGGGCCCACTCCCCCGGTTATGGAGGAGTATGGCCGGTGGTCGATTGCGATCGCCAGCGCCAGAAAATCCAAGAGAAAAGAGACCAAAACAGGGGTCTCTTTTCTGACTAGAAATCGGCGACTCCCATCGCTGGCAGCCGCACACAAGGGCACAAGAGGAAGGGGAAGGAAGAGGGGAAGAGAAAGGAAACTCACCTCGACCTTCAGTGACCTCGTCGGTGAGCAGTCACGACGAGAACAAGGTGGGTGTTCGCGGCTCTAATTCGAGAAAATCGGAGAGGAAGAGAGGGGAAGAGGGCCGATGATCGGCTCCTAAAGAAAGGGGAGATCTTCTTATAGAGGGCCCTAGGACTTCGAGAGGTCCTAGGACTCCCAATTTGCCCAGGTCTCACCGGAGAAGAAGACTCCTATCGGGAGTCTTCTTCCCGATTTTTCCTCTATTTTTTTTTTGTTTTGTTTTGGGCTTTGGTGGGCTGAGATTTGTTATCGGGCCGGGCCATCACAGTTTACCTCTTACGGTGTACAGGTTATCCTAGTTTAAGCTGATCTTAGATAAAATCTGATTTTGTATCATGCATGTGATATTTATAATCTAATTTAAATATAATCTAATGTTATGATCAGATCTGATATAATTTAGATTAGATCTAAATTTAAGTATATGTGATATGTGATTTGATTAGATGGTCCGATTAGCAAATACTTGGATTGGATTAATCGTCAGGCCGTCCGATCATAGAAGTAAGAAGGGTTTAAAAGCCCTCTCTTCCCATTCAATGGGGTGCTCTTATGGCATGTGGGGTTACCATATGATTAGATCCCATGAAGAAGAATATGAAAGAAAGAACTTATTTTTCTGTAAAATCTTAGATCTTGAAACCCTAGGTTTGTTGTATGTGATACAAAGTTGAAAGAAAAATAAAATATCTAATCTATATGATTAAAATTATTTTAATCATCAAAAAATAAAATCTCAAATCATAACAAGTTTAGATATGATCTAAAAAGGTATTTATGATTGATTTTATTTTAGGATTATGTAAGATTTTTCAGATCTAGAATATACTCACACAATTACTGAGCTGATCCAATTTTGAACTGAGTTGACCCAATCTCCTTGTATAGCCAGCTCAATGTTAATTGAGTCGATCCAGTTTCAAACTAGAAAAAACTTTACATAACATTTGTTGTAAATTATTTACAAAATAAAAATTAAAATTATTTCAAATCTAAACCTAAACTCATGTTGATGCTGAGACTTAATTGAGAATTAAGTATAAAATTGATTAGATCTAGAATTATGATTTAAGATCTAATGTCATTCACATAAAACAAAAAGGTATGGGTTAGCTCAAATCAGGTCCTCTTAATTGGGTTAGACCTATGGTTAGAATCAAAAAGTTAATGGAATATATAGAGAAATTGATTAAATCTAATCAAATATTGAATTAGATTAAATCAAATTTTTTTTAGAATCAATACAATAGTTGTAGATGGTCAAATCCATGTCTTTGATTAGACCAAATAGACCTTGATTGTGGCTTAGAGGTTAACATGAATCATTAGGCTAGTCAAATCAAAACTAGTTAACCAATTGGTGTCTAAGGTAAGTTTGGCATTTTGAACGATGGTTTTTAATTGGGAGCGGTTTACCTGACCATTTCAATAGTGTCTAAGACAAGCTTAGCAGATCCTCTCATCGATCTCACTTATCTGATCAATTTGGTGGATTATATTTTGATTAGACTGCTAAGTGATTCAAATTTGGTCTACTGATTGATCTCTTCTTCTCTCTTCTCTAAATTAATTAAATCTTCTAAATTATTAGATCCATAAAATAAACTAGTTATGAGGATAACTGGATCATAGCCTCCCATTAAGGTGAATGGTAATGAATCCATTATTTCTGATTAACATTGCAAGCACTATCTGTCTGGTGTTCTGTTTGAATGATGGAATTATCATTCATCATATGATGACTCTGTTGTACTATCTGATGATGGTTGGGTTGATCGAGCCATCATCAGACCTGATCATTCATTAGTTGGAATCACTAAGTAGGTTCATGTTAATGGTTTGACCTAACTAGAACTTTCAGTAGAGGTCCATCGCTTACTGAAATAAAATCTGAAGCTAAATTAACTACTAAAAATTATTTGAAGAAATAATTGATTGAGAACCTATCCATAGGTGCATATGGGTTGACCGAGCCATCCTCGGGCCTATATGTAGTCTGTGTGGATTCTAGTACCCGCTAAGGGATTAAAATAATTTTCAAATTGAAGATAGAGGCTATCAATTCATATAAAATAGTAAAAAATCTTTAGACTAAAGTTCAAGACTTTAGACTTAATCAATTTATAAATATTGAGGCCTTGTATTTTTCTTTCAGTTATGGCTAGATATCCATTGCTCCATTCACTGTTTGACAGTGACTTATTTATAGGATCCAACTTCGATAGATGGTATCAAAAGTTATAAATAGTTCTAGAGCACGAATGGATCCTAAATATAATTATGGATCCAGCATCTGAAGTTTTCATGATCAACACACATGATGCGATCAAGGGCACTTATCAGAAGTGGCCAAATGATCAAATCACCATGTGGTATTTTTTGAGAGCAGTAAAGATATGAATTTAGTTGCAAATTTGTTGATGCTCAGTAGGAGGGAATCTTTCAAATATTGAAAGAGTTCTTTTGCATATCTAAAGATGTGTCTTCAGTGGGGCAACAATCTTTTGAGAAAGAAAAAGAAGGTACAAGAGAGTCATACTTGGGCTGATGAGCCTGAACTGACAAAGGAGTCTAAAGTTAACCTAGTCTGATAGAGTCCTTTGATCTGAATAGGTTAAGGAAGAAAAATCAGCAAAGGATTGCTAGACAAGGTACTTAAATGATAACACCTTATAATTTCTCTATCTGTGACACTACTACCTGGGTATTGGACATCAAAAGTCTATGCAAATTATTGCAATGATTTCAGGTTAGTAGAAAGATTGAAAATAGTAAGAAGATCCTGAACATTAGAGATGGAAGTTATGTTCCAATCTTGAATTTAGAAATCATTGAGCCTATTTCAATTCTAACAATATCATTTTAGTGTTTGTCACTATTGTCTAATGATTTTTGTGATATCATTATGAATGATGTCAAAATCATGTGGACAACTGAGAAATGATATTTACAAATAGTCACAGTCGTTAGTGTATTATATACAATAAACAAATTTCTTAAAGTAGATAAGGTCACAAATATCTATCTTTGGCATTGAAGGCTCGGTCATATAAATAAGAATAAGATCAATAAGAGATAATTCTCAAAGTCAACGATTATGAATCATTATCAACTTGTTAATCCTATCTCCTTAGTAAGATGACCAAGTTATCTTTTGTTGGAAAAGGTGAACAAGCCAATGATGTTCTGAATCTAATACATACTTATGTATTGGATTTATGAACATATTTACCATAAATTTAGATTATTTAAAATATTTAAATAATTTTATAATAAGATAGAAAAATAAATTGAGAAAAGCATTGAAACTCTTCAGTTAGACCAAAGAGGAGAATGCCCTTCTAATAAATTTTGACACATCTAGAAGAGAATATGATTCTCTCTTATTGGAATCGACTTTGTTAGATATAATTCAATCCATGATGGGGTTTATAAGTCTACCAGTCTCCTTTTATGGTTATGCTTTTAAGGCTATTTATCATGTTCTGAACTAGATTTCGAACTAATCAGTTGCAAAGACTCTATATGAGATATGGATTAGGCATAAGCCGATACTTTTTTACCTTAGAGTTTGGGAGTGTTCATTTTATGTTGAGTATTTACAAACCGCTTAACTTGAATCTCAATCCTATATATATTATTTTGTAGGGTAACTCCAAAGAATCTAGAGGATATAACTTCTACCTTACTGAAGAACAAAAATTGTTCGATATTTTTTTTAAAAAAAGAGTACCTTGGTGAAGGTACCGATGCTTTTAATGTGAAACTTATAAAGTTTGACAGGTAGAAGAATCGACATAATCTAGTGAATCCATAGAATCGAATTTGATTAGATCATATCTGAAACCTATTGTAGAGGCACCATTAAGAAGATCTGATAGAGTACCGCATCCATCGGATAAATACTTCAGTATCTAAGTCCAGGACATGATCCTACTGAACTTGTTGAGAACAACAAGAATTTGATTACCTACATGGATGCCATACAGAGGTTCAGCTTCGATTAGTGGCTTGGAGCCATAAAGTCTGAAATAGAGTCCATGAAGGTCAACAGTGTATGAATATTCGTTGATCCACTCGAAGGGATAAAGCCCATAGGGTGTAAGTGGATCTTCAATAGGATCAGAGAGCACGGACGAGAAGGTGGAGACCTAAAATATCCATCTGGTTGTCTAAGGATATTGTTAGTATTATGGTATTGATCATAACGAGATAATTTTCTCCTGTGGCAATGCTAAATATTTCAGAGTTGGAACGTGCATTTTGATAAGTGATCAAAACGCATGGCTTTGTTGAGAATGAAGAAGAACCCTACAAATAGAAATGGATTAATAATTCTGTAAGTGTATTTCTTGTTCCATATGTGAATGAAATTCTCTTAATTAGGAATGACATTCCTTACATTATAGGGAATAAAGGTTTTGCTATTATCATAGTTCTCCATAAAGGATTTTGGAAAAGTATCTCTCATCCTAGGGATGAAGATCTATATAGATAGATCTAAGAGGTTATTTGGATTTTTCCAGTGCAACATACATAGGATATTTATGAGTAGAATTTGTTTTATCATGTACACCATGTATGAGATCGAATATGGTATACTCACCAGCATAGTGAGTGGATACTTGCAAGATCTAGATGAGAATCACTGGTAGTATATTCTTAAGTATTTGAGAAATACTAAGAACCGATGACTCGGTTATGGAGAATCTGACTTAAAAACTTGTAGAATATGACTTCAGTTTTTAGTTGGACATAATAATAGCAAGAACATATCAGAATACATCCTTATCCTAAATAATGGAGCAATTTACTGGAAAGGTTTCAAGCAGAGCAATATAGCCAAATTCAAATTATGAGGTAGAATGTTCTGTAGCATTCGATGCTTGCAAGGAAGCTATGTAATTGTACAGGTTCAATGGCAAGCTAGGAGTGGCACCCTCCATTGATGGTTCTACTATTTTGTACAGCACTGGAGCCATAGCTCATGCAAAGGAGCTGAAGTCTCATTAGCTTATTAAGCATGTTGCATCGTTACCACCTTATTCAGAAAATCTGCTAAAGTGACATCAATCTTTAGAAGATCGACGAAAAGAAAAACTTGACCAATCCATTTATTAAAGCCTCGATATCTAGGAGTTCTGAGATGATAAATCGAAGATGGGTATATGATACTATACGGATTGGCTTTAGTCCAAGTGGGAGTTGTTAGAAAATATGTTCTAAAGCCAATCATTTGATGATTGTGCTAATTATAGACGTATATGAATTGATAAATAATAAAAGTTATTTGACTTTTTTCATCACAAGATTACATCTTGTAACAAACTTCTATGTTGTGATAAAGTCCTTAGGACTACTTTGATCGATAAAAGAGAATTTATCGCATAGTTCTTAAATTGATTCACAACCAAACGATACGCTATTACTAGGATGATAGCGATATCAAGTGCAGGTCATTGTGTGCCATATGCATTGATTGTCTTCGTAATCAAATAGTGTGGAGATACTGGTATGGCATGTAGGTGAGATATAGGAGTACATCATCACGGAACATAACCAACTGTGGAGCATTCTACTGTCAAGGATAGCTCGCGAAGGGTATGGGTATAAGTATCTCTCCGACCTGAGATCACTACAGTGACTTGCAAGCAACTCACTGTACTTTAGTATCGGATTAACTAAGTTTTTAATTCAGTAATGAAAGATTTTTGGATGCAGTCAAGTACTTATCAAGTCAGTGCATGAGTCAAGATGGGATTGACCCCTCTGAATTAGTAGGAGTTAATATATCAATGTATTTCAATTTAGCAAAATTTGGATCCGGATAATCTATATGATAGATTTGAAAGATTGAAATACAATGTGGATGACTTATTTAGGATTGACAGTTAAATTCTAGGTCATCCTCGACCATTAAGATCAAAGAGATAAATTATACGGTAACCATATACCAATAGGTTCTTGAAAGTTGCTTCGCCATCATTCGACCTATCCGGACGTCGGGTCACCATTGCTAGATGGTTACATCGATTGGTTCAAAAATTTATTTCTATACTACCAACTTAGGTTTGAACCTATGGGGTCATACTCAAAAAAAATTTCTGACTGATCATGTGGCTAATCAACGATTGAGAATCGTTTAAGGGCTTAATCATCAATTCGGTTGATGATTAATCTTATACAAAAGTTACAATAAATTTATTCACCAAGTGTTAGTAAATTAATAGAGAATTAATTTATAATTAGATTACTGATTAGCTCAAGTTGATTAAGCAAAGAGGATTAAATAAAATCTAATTGAATTAGATTCAATTAGGTTTAACCCGATTAGGTTATCAGATGACCTAATCACTAAGGGAGAAATGTCATTGATTTGATCAGAACTTTGATTTAATCAATTTCTAATTTGATTGAGATTTGATTAAAAATTTATGAGTCTAATTAGATTGGATTTTATCTATTTTATTTGAGCTAAACCAGATGTGATTTGGTTTGGATTCAAATAAGGAAACCAAGAGTCCATATTGTATTGGACTCTTCCTCCCCTTGCGCCATAATTTTTGATGCCATCTATCTCCATGCACAAATAGTTTTTGCATACAATTTTTTCATGCCAAAGTGGTCTTCTCTCTTCCTTTCTCACATCTAAATTTGATTTGGTTTTAATAAAGAAAAAGTTTTGAAATTAAATTTCAAATCATTCCTTATCAACAGAATCTATTCTTATCCAAATCACTCCACACGCCAATTTATTTTTTTTTCTCCTTATGTGTGCAACATTTTGTGGAGAGTTTTTGTGAAAAGTTAGTTGGAGATTTGATTTATCATAAACAAATATGGAAAGGGGTGTCCCATATTTTTTTGGGCATGTTTCGATATAGAATTGGGAGAAGGTGTGACATATCTTGAAGAGTCTAAGATTCTTAGGACTCTTCACCCAACCCTTTTACGCACCAATAAATAGGGGTTTGTTCTTTTCTTTTGTATGTGTAGGAGATCAAAGAAGGAGTTCTCCATATTGAGGGGCTTTGGGGCATGGTTCTTGACATGAAAAAGAGGAGGAGAGTCCTCTCTCTTGGGATGTGCGCAAAACCTAATCTTCTAGGGTTTCTACCTCAGGATTTTGGGAAGAGAGAAAAATAAGAGAGAAAATAGCTTCTTCTTCATCTTTCTTTAACCTCTTCATCTCCTTTAGAAGTTCATCTTCAATCTTTAGAAAGATTTTAGAGATTTGAAGAAGAGATCCAGATCAGCCAAGAAGAAAGTTTTCGTGCGAGCTAGTACTTTCGAGAAGGCCGATCAGATCGGGGCTTCGAGTGGACTTTCATAGAGACTGGATGCATATGCGGCTACAAGAAATCAGCAAGAATCATCTTCACCATATCTTTCAGTAGTGATGATCATCAATCCATGATCAAGTATCGAGTTCTGAACTCACATAGGTGTAGATTTGATGTACTGGTTACATCCATACATGCAGATTTTATCATATGATTATTTTAAATTTTATATATAATATATCATGTCATAGATCCTAGAGTAGTTTGATTTAATAATTAGATCATATACATGTTCGATTAATTTAATTAATCTAGTTTCCTTCCACTGTAATTTATTCAAAAAAAATTTGAAATACATATATGAAATCGCCTACGTTTTCTAGCACACACGCCCCCCTCTAAATTCAGCATGAGGAGGAGGGAAGATGGGCACATGCCCCCCATCTCTATCTTGCATGGATGAGAATAAGAGAGGCACCAAAGGTTGGCATCCACTCTAATTTCCTGGTTGGGGAGATTGGATTCCATATGAGCTTGGTTTTCTTGGAAAAAAAATCAGCTTATAAGGAATCAATTTTTGTATCCTTCCTGATTTTCTATTTGGGGTGATTGGATTCCATATGAGCTTAGTTTTCTTGGAAAGAAAATCAGCTTATAAAGAATCAATTTTTGTATGACAAAATTTGCTGATAAATCTGATTGGATTCCAATTTTCACTCTGATTTGAATTCAAAATTGAAGGAAAAATTTATCCAATTTGATCAGATCGTCAGGGTACATCTGAAAATTTTTTTATAATTTATAATCATAATTTTTTTTATTTGAAATGTAGCAGAATAGGGATCAAAATCCTCAAGGAATTCTCGAATCCAATGCCTCACGAGGCCTAAAAGCACGGGCCCTCTACTTCACGCGCACGTCAGGCTCCATAGGAAAGCGAGATGATTTTCTTGGGTATTAATCTTTAGAAGGAAAGCAAGGAAGGAATGAGATCTCATCTCATAGCAAGGGGGCACCTAGATAGAAGTCTTCACGCCATCACATGGGAGACTCCACATGCCAAGACTCCACACCTGGATAGGAGTCTTTCACCGTGTGATTTTTTTCTTTCTTTTGTTATGTCGCACAAAATCAAGATGATGTTACATGGTGATTATTGGTCTCCCCTTTAAATAGATTAGGCATCTTAAATCTGGTTAAAGACATAAGGAGTTAGGACTTCTTATCCAAATAGGAAACCACATGTTAGAAAAAAGAGAGCGGCTCCCTATTTGCGTGAACACCTTCACACATGCCCACTTTTGGGTGGAAATTTTAGCACCTCTTTTCTTCCTTGGTCTACCAATCTGAGAGAGAGAGTCTTAACTATTTGGGACTCTTTGGTTTTAAATCAATTGGTTTCAAATTTGACTCATTTTGGATTCGATTCGAACTCGATTCGAACCAGATTCGAAGAGTCTGTTAATCCTAATCTAATTAAGATTCTGATCTAAGTCTAACTTAAATTTTTAATCCAATTAATTTTTAAATAAATTAGATCTAATTTAAAATTAATTAAGATATAAATTCAGTCTCTCATAAATATTTTGGATCATTGATCAGATCATCATCATCTCCGAAATTAAACCTGAACCTCATGTCTAGTGCTAGCTAGACATAGTCAACTTGTTTAATCCTGTATGACCACAAATTTAATTTTTAATTAAGCTAATCTATTTGTTCAATCAAGTCACATACTTCTAAATCGAACACATAGATTTAGGTCAATTCTTTCCTACTTTGCCTGACTTTGTGCGTGACTCCATACATTCGAACACTAAGCCAATAGCACAGAAAATTATTTTCTATACTAATTGAAGTTACTATGTAGTAATGGTTTCCAACATTTAGATAGGTCAAATATTTGTAAGGCAACACTTAAGAACCATGAAATATCATTACCGCATAATTCATCCCTTAGACCTTAAATGCTCAGGATGACTTAGGATTTAACTGTCAACCCTAGATTAGTCATCCTTATTTTATTTCAATCTTTCTCAAATCCTGTGACCCATCACATTGATTGCTCTGACTGAGGTCTCACTCAATTGAAATATGGTGATGCATCAACTCTTAAAATGTGGAGGGGTCAATCCCATCTTAATCTACACACCGACTACCACAAGTATTTGACTGTGCCCAGAAACCTTCCATCACTGAATTAAAAATTCAGGTAGTCCAACATCAAAGCACAGTGAGTTGATTGCAAGTCACCGTGGTGATCTCAGGTTAGAGAGACACATGTCCATACTCTTCGTGAGCTATTTTTGACAGTAGAGCACTCTGCAGGTGAGTCACTTGTTCAGTGATGATGTACTCCTACATCTCATCTATATGCTATACCAGTGTCTCCACACTCCTTGGTTAAGACAACCAACCTATATGGCATACAATGACCTATACTTGATAAATGTCATCATCCTTTAATGATGTATCATTTAGTCATGAACATGTTTAAGAACTATTCGATAAATCTTCCTTTATAGATTGTCATATAGTTTTAAGGACTTTATCACAACACATGAGTTCTTTTAAGGAAGATGTATATCTTGTGATGAAAAATACTAAATAATTTTTATTAATTTATAATTTATATATAAATTACAAAGAGCACAATCATCCAAATGATTAACTTTAGGACATATTTTCTAACAACTCCCACATAGACTAAAGTCAATCGGTACAGTATCTAATTTTCATCTTCCATTTAGGTTTGTCGAATTCTTTGATTCTGCATGCTTTTAGCAAATGGGTCAGCCAAGTTCTCTTTTTCATCGATCTTCTGAAGATCGATGTCATCTCAATTCATAACCTCTCGTACAAAGTGATAGTGATGCAGAGTATGTTTGGTTCTCTGGTGAGACTACTATTCATTATCCTGAGCTATGGCTCCAGTGCTATCATAACACAAGGACTGGACCATCAACGGAGGGTGCCACTCCATGCTCATTAATGAACTTTCATAACCAAACTACTTTTGCAGCATCGAATACCGCAATGTACCCCACCTCGCATCAGCTACGGTATGTTGCTTGAAATTTTTCCAGTCGATTGCTCCTTCATTTAGGATAAACACATAACTCAATATACTTTTACCGTTATCATGATCTGACTGAAACTAAAATCAAAATATCCCATAAGTTTCAAGTCAGTGTCTCCATAGATTAGCCATTGGTCCTTTTAGTATTTCTCAAATACTTAAGGGTTGTCTCTACAATCTCTCAATGGTTCTCATCTGGATCAAACTGGTATCTACCACTATTCCTAGTGAGTGTGCCATATCTGGCCTCGTATATGTCACGTTATACATTATAGATCCCACTGACGAAGCATATGGGCTCTACTCATATGCTCTCTCTCTTGAGGAGTTGTCGGATAATTTTTTTTAGAGAGAGTAATTTCATGATCTATCAGGAGATAACCTTTTTTAAAATTCTTCATGCTGAACTATTTTAGCATAGTATCTATGTATGTAGATTGGGACAATCCAAGTAGCCTCTTAGATCTATTCCTATAGATCTTCATCCCTAGGATGGAGAATGCTTCTCTCAAATCCTTCATTGAGAACCATGATGATAGCCACAGCTTTATACTTTATAAAGCAGGAACGCCATTTTCCATTAACAGTACATCATCCACATATAGTACAAAAAAAATAACTTCAGAACCATTAGCCTATTTATATATGCATGGTTCATCTTTATTCCTAATGAAGCCATACATTTTGATCTTATCAAAATATATGTTCCAACTCTGAGAGCATTGCCACAGAAAAAAAAATCTCATCCTTGTCAATACCATAATGCTAATGATACTCCTTGGCAACCAAACAGATTTCATAAGTCTCCACCTTTCCATCTGTGCCTCTTTTTCTTTTTGAAAATTCATCTATACCCTATGAATTTTCTCTTTGATAGATCAACTAGTATCCATACACCAATGATCTCCACAGACTCCATCTCAGATTTTATGACATCAAGCCACTTGTTAGAGTCAGATCTCTGCATGGTATCATATAGATGATCGGATCCTCATTATTTTTATCTAGTTCAATAGGATCACCATCCCAGACCAAGAAACTATATTATCTGTCTGGCTGATGCAATACTCTATCAGATTTCTTTAAAGGTGCCTCAACAATGGGCTCTGGATTTGATCTAATCAAATCTGGTTCTATAATTTCACTTATCTATGTTGGTTCTTCTACCGATTGAACTTCCTTAAGTTCAATCTTTGTGGCATCAGTTCCTTGCATAAGAAACTTTTTTTCTAAAAAAAATATTTTATTGCTGATGAACACTTTTTATTCTTTAGCATGGTAGAAGTAGTATGCCCTATACTCCTTAGGGTATCCTACAAATACGCACTGATCGAACCAGGGTTCAAGCTTATCAATCTACAATATTTTACATAATCAAACAATCCCAAACCCTAAAATAAGAGGGTACCAGTCTACACCCAGTCCATATCTTGTATGAAGTTTTTGTGAATGATTTGCTTGGAACATTGTTCAGAATAGAGCACGCAGTCTCAAGGGCATAACCCCAAAAGAGATTGGCAGATTTGTAAACCCCATCATGGATCCAACCATGTCTAACAAAGTTCGATTCTTCCTTTCAGAAGGTGTCCATTATGAGAGAATCTCATTCTCTTTTAGATATGTCAAAAATTTATTGAAAAGTTATTCACCTCCTCGCTCTGACTGAAGCATTTTAATACTCTTTCCAGTTTATTTTTTTTACTTCATTATGGAATCGTTTGAATATTTTAAATGATTCAGACTTATGCTTCATAAGATAGACATATCCATACCTCGATAGGTCGTCAGTTAATGTAATAAAGTAGTAATACCCTCCTTTGGTGCCTATATTGGTAGGTCCACATATATCACTATGTACTTGACCTAGAACATCACTGGCTCATTCACCCTTTCTAGTAAAGAATGACCTGATCATCTTTCCAAAGAAGACAGGACTCACAAGTCTGTAATGATTCACAATCATCGATGTCAAGAATTTATTTTTTAGTTAATTTGTTTATCCTATTCTAATATATATGACCGAGCCTACAATGCCAAAGATAGGCATCTGTAATATTATCTATTCTAGGATGTTTGTTTGATGTGTATATTACACTAACAAACTGCATTATCATGTTTCAATTGTCCATGCATAATCATGATACCATTCATAATGATATCACAAATTTTTTTTTTATTAAAAAATTATAACCATCCTTAGCCAAAAGGCCTATGGAAATAACATTCATAAAAAAAGATGGACAATAATGACAATCATCTTAAACAATGATATTTGAATTGAGAACAAGCCGAACATTTTCTATAGCTAGAACTAGAACTGCTTTTCCATCTTCAATATTCAGAAATCAATCACTCTTCTCAAATTTTTTACTAATCTGAAGTCCCTGTAATGAATTGCAGATATAAATCAGACTTTCTGTATTCAATACCCAGGTAGTAGTATCACAAACAGAGAAACTATAAGGTGTTATCATATAAGTATCTTGTCGAGCAATTCTTTGCTGATTTTTCTTTCTAAACTTGTTCAAATCAAGGGAAGCTAGATATAGAGGATAATTTCTTTTTCAGTACCTCAGTTTTTTTGCAAAAGAAACATTCTGTCTGACTCTGGTTTGCCTTAGATTGGTTAGTTCGATTGGGCTTGGAAGCTCTATCACGATACCATTGCACCACACTTCCTCTCTCAGAGGAACGATGCCCTATTGAGGACAAATCCTCAAAGGTGCTGAAGGACTTGTTCAACCTTTGAAGCATTTCATTTGATTGAGCATCAGTGAATTTACAATTAAATTCATTACTCATAGCAGCTCTTATTATGCAACGTACTGTCATATAGTCATTGAGCCACTTCTGATAAGTGTCTCTAACTGTCATATCTATATTAGGAGCTGGTACTTTAGATGTTGGATCCATAATCACATATAGGATCTTCTTATGCTCGAGAACTATTCTTGACTTTCGATGTCAATTATCAAAATTCGATCCTATAAGCTGGTCACTGTCCAATAGTGAATGGAGCGGCAAACGACTAGCCATAACTAAAAGAAAAATATTAAGACCTATTAGTATATGAATTAATTATACCTAAAGACTTGAACTTTAGTCTAGAGGTCCTTCTACTAATACGAATTGATAGCCACTACCTCCAATTTGAGGAATTACTTTAATTTCTTAACGGATACTAGAATCCATACAGACTACACACCGCCCAACTATGGTCGGTCAATCCATGTGCATCTATGGATAGATTCTTAACCAATTATTTCTCTAAATAACTTTTAGTAATTAATTTTATCCTAGGTTTTACTTCAGTAGGCTAGAGCCTCTACTAAAAGTCCTGATTAGGTCCAACTATAAATATGACCACACTTATGTTGGAAGATGTGTCCCAAAGCTAATCGTTAGATAATTGTGCTCATCTTGTAAACTATATATGAATTTTTATTAATAAAAATTATTTGATATTTTTATTATAAATTAATCATCTTTGAACTCTTATGTTGTAATGAAGTCCTTAGGACTATATATATAAATCAACAAAGGAGGATTTATCGTTAAGTCCTTAAAATTGTTCATGACCAAACAATACACTATCACTAGGACGATAGCGATATCAAGTGTAGGTCATTGTGTGCCATATAAGTTAGTTGTCTTTTTAACTAAAGAGTGTAGAGATACTGTTATGGCATGCAGATGGAATGTAGGAGTACATTTGCATCAAACGTGATCATGTGCTGAGCACTCTGCTGTCAAGAGTAGCTTGTGTAGGGTATGGGTATAAGTGTCTCTTCGATCTGAGACCACCATAGTGACTTATAAGCAACTCACTGTACTTTAATATTAGACTACCTGAGTTTTTAACTTGATGATAAAAGGATACTAGGTGCAGTAAAGTACTTATCAAGTCGGTGTGTGAATCAAGATGGAATTGACCCCTCTGAATTGATAGGAGATATGCATCTGTGTATTTCAATTTAGCAAAATCTTGGCTAGAGTAATCTATGGATGGATTTGTGTTGCCCAGCTATGCAACCCAAGAGGGGGGGTGAATTGGGTTTTTAAAAATTTTAAGCTTAACTAATTACTTATGATGAATTGAGAAGAAAGACTTTAATTCAAGATTAAATTCCTAAAGCAAGAATGCAAGGATATAATAAAGAAATAAAGAGAAACAATAAAGCATACCACAAACACAAGGATTTATAGTGGTTCAGTGCCAACCTTGCACCTACATCCACTCCCTAAGCTCCTACTTGGGAATTTCAATCCACTATACTTGTATTCAACCCGAATACAAATCGTCGGAAACTCCGACACTAGCTATCCCAAGCTAGTCCACTTGTTTTTCGGGTACAAGCCAACCCAAAAACACTCCAATTTCAGGTTCGGATCAACCTTCCCTTATTTTGAAAACCCTCCAAAAACAAGAACAATTACTCACAAAGAGTAAGACAATTTAAAGCACAAATTAATACAATAACAGCTCCTTAAATGAGCGAATATAACAATAAAAATACTTTACTCAAATGAAGAATCCCCTTTTGTATTTCCTCAAGATGGATGAAAAGTTGAATGAACGCTTGAGGAGAAGATGATCTTTGATTGAAGACTTCTTGAAGGCTTTGAAAGATCTCTTGATCAAGGTTGAACATTAGGCATGAAAAATCCTCTCTTTGAATGCTCTTGAATCTCTTTCACAATCTCTCGTGTATATTGTGGATCACCTGTCTCTCTCGTGTAGATTTTGGATCCTCTTTTCTTTTTCTCTCGAGTATCTCGTTGATCACCTCGTGTATATTTTGGATCATCTCAATTGTTTTTTGTATTTTCATCTTTTGAAACATTTTATAGCATTAAGAAATAAGAGAAAACATATTAGGCAGAAAAAGAGCCGTTAGAGCATTTTTAGGAAGCACAAAAGGCAATTAAAATGGGCAAAAAAAAAACTAGCCGTTGCGGATATTTTTCGTCGCAGGGGTCGACTCATGAGTCGACTCATGCTTCAGGAGTCGACTCATGAGTCGACTTCTGTTGCAACAGCCAGACAAGTTTGATTTCTGGATTTTTTGGCTCAAATCAGCAGAGGTCGACTCATGAGTCGACTCATGCCTTGTGGGTCGACTGATGAGTCGACTCACAGGTCATGCCAAGTCAAAAATCCAGCGTGTCAAGGGAAATTTTTGCGTGCCAATCAGCTCATAGTGCCATGAGTTGACTCATGAGTCGACTCATGCACTTCAAACCTTCATAACTTCAAAAATATAAGTTCAAAAATAATGAAATTTTTACCAATAGATTACAAATCATTTGTTCTACCAAATGATGCTATCAAATCAGGATTTTAATAAAATTATGATTTTGCCCCTGTAGAGCATAAAGACTTTAAAAAAATTTGTATCCCTTCAATCTGCTTTGTAATCATCAAAATCAATCTAGGAGCAATAATCTCCCCCTTTTTGATGATGATAAAATATTTGAACAAAAGCATTTATGTGAATGCATTATAGATGCTTGAATAGAATATGATTCTTTTGGCATGTTATATAAATAGTCATATACAAAAATAGTTTGTCCATTTTCTTAAAGATTTGAAAAGAGTATTAGATCATTTTGAGTTTAAGATGTATCAGAGCAAGAGAAAAATAAATTTTGCAATGTATCAGAGCAAGAAAAATAATTTTTACAATATTATCAGAAAAGATTTTACAATGTATCAAAGAAAATTTCACAATGTATCAGAGCAAATTTTATAATGTATCAGAGCAAGTTAAAAAAAAATTTAAGATGTATCAGAGTAAGTTAAATTTCTTAAGATGTATCAAGGTAAATAAAATTTCAAAAGATGTATCAGAGCAAGTTGGAATTTTGAAGTATATCAGAGCATATTTAAATTTTTAAAGCAAATCAGAGCATTGTACTTTTGATATTGTTCTTTAAATTTTCCAATTCATTCATTAATTTCTCAAATCAGAGCATATGTAAAGAAGTAATTTAAAGTTACTTATTTGCATTGTACTTAGCATTGTGCTTTTGATATTGTTCTTTAAATTTGCCAATTCATTCATTAATTTCTCAAATCAGAGCATATGTAAAGAAGTAATTTAAAGTTACTTATTTGCATTGTACTTAGCATTGTACTTTTGATATTGTTCTTTAAATTTTCCAATTCATTCATTAATTTCTCATAATTTGTAGTTTTGCTTTTGATGGATTGCTTTTTCTTTAATTGCTCATCATTTATGGTTTTGCTTTTGTTGAATTGCTTTTTGTTTAATTGCTTATCATTTTTGTTTAATTTCTCCAATTTTTTTTTTTGTTTAATTTCTCCCCCTTTTTGACATCATCAAACATGGTTAACTCCTCCTTTTTCTGAAACATTCTTTAATTTCTCCCCCTTTAGAGTTTATCACAGATGTTTGCTCCCCCTAAATACAGCAATTATTAACAGCAAACAACAACAAAGAGAAGACAATATTTCAACAAGGAGAATATATATAACCAAAATATGATCGACATCATTACAAAAGGTAGAGATATAAGTAAAAGATGATTCCATAAAACTATAATTGTTTCATTACATAGTTCTTAATACAAAAGTCAACCAGCTAATTGTCAATACATGGCCCCAAAATACAGATCCTAGAACAAGACACTAACACCTAGGATCTAGTAATGATCATGAGAAGTCATGGATCGGAGTCATCAGATATGGGATGAGAAGCTGATGGATCAGAAGTGCATCCTCTACCCCGTCTGCCTCTGGCACGAGCAGGAGAGCGAGAAGAACTGGGTGGCTGGGAATGCTGAGAGGCTAAGGACTGAACAGAAAGGGTGAGTCTAATGGAATCAAGTACGTTCAGTGCTCTGGAAACAGATTGAAGTAGAGCAGTGAACTGAGTGGTTGCATGCTCACTCGATCCTCGGATCTCTTTCCTTAGTAACTCATATCCACCTTCTAGTGCTCCTCTGAGCCTGCCAGCCTCTGCAGTGAGGTCTGTGACCTCAATAGTGGACTCCTGTGGCTGAGGATGGGCCAAAGCAAGGACTTGCCCCTGCAAGTCAAGAACTCTGCCAGTCAGTCTCCAGACAGTGTCCTCAAGCTACTGAATCCGGATGGACTGATCTGATATCATCTGAAACACAGTGGAGATGTGAGGAGTCATGGTCTGATCAGAAGAAGTGGCTCCAGGTGCAAAAGAAGTACTACTCCACTGACTAGATAGCAAAGAAGCCACACGCTGTGATATCTGCTCGATCTGATCGTCAGCCAGTCTGAATTCTGATTGAGATGCTCTGCTCTCTGGCTGATACACTGGTGTGGGCATCCTAGTAAACTCTGAAGGGCCAGCCTCTATATCAGGAATGAACTGGATATTTGGTGATGCTGCCCTGAAGTCATGGACAGGAGATGATGGACCTTCTTCTTCAGCTCTGTCTTCAGTTCTGTCTTCAGCTCTCTCCTCAGCTCTCTCCTCAGCTCTTTCTTCAGAGCCCTTGATCCAACCACCATCAGTCTTTGTAAATCCCATTCGGTGTAGGGTGTGTTGGTTGAAAGTGTCCACATGAGAGAGCTTAGTAGAAGCCTCCCCCTCACAGCTAACTCCAAACCTCCTAAATACTCTAGTAAGGGCCATACCATAAGGCAAGTGTGCCTTGGATCTATTCAAAGTTTCTCTCATGGCCTCTATCATAAGTGCAAGGAGGTTCAGGGGGGTCTGAGTGATAACATGAAACATGATACAAACATCTCTACTGGAAAGTAAGTCATGCCTACCACTCCTAGGAAAGAAGAGCTTCGTTACCATCTGATGCAGGATCCTCATCTCAATGGACAAAATCTTTGCTTCCAATTTATTTAAACTTCCTGAATAAGTTTCTCCTAAAATAATTCTGATCCCCTCTTCTTTTACTGAGAGTTCCATATAAGAGTAACCCTCACTAGGCAACTGAAGTATCTCTCCCAATATACTAGAATCCAAGCAAATATCAATTCCCTTGACTGTTGAAGTCACTGACCCATTTCCATAATGTAGGTTCTGGTAGAATTCTCTAACTAGGTCAACATAGGTGACTTCCTTAAGGGAGCAGTAGAATTCCCATCCTTGATTTTTAATTTTACTTGCAAATGTAAAACCCTCTTTCTCAAAGAATCGAAAACTTATATTCTTCCCGGTTTTGACTTTTCTATCAGAAAGAGGATTCTTACTGGGGCTTAGAAGGGATTGAGGGGGACCTTGAGCAGATACTGAACCTGGAGTGGGAGCACTGGAAGACTGACCAGCTTGCCTTTTCTTTCGGACAATTTCTTCAGGCTCACGGATTGACTTTCTTCTTTGGGGAAGATTCATCTTCGGAGCCATATACACTACAGTAGCAAGCAAGGAGACTTGGAGGAACACGTGAATGAGTGGAGGAGGGATCACAAGAGAGTGAAGAGGGATTTTGGTGGAGAAAAGAAGTGGATTTGGGAAGAACGGTGGAGTGCTAGGGCACGTTCCAACCGTGCCAAACAATGGGAGAAAGCACAAAAATCCCTTTCCAAGGTGGCGATTTTTGGTGGAGAGGAGGAGGGAGAATTGCCTCGAAATAAATCCTTGGATTTGGAGCAAAAGGAATTGGAGAAGTCGGCTTTTGGAAGGAAGAAGATGAGCGGATGAGTCGTCTCACGAACAGGGACCCTTATAAAAACAATGAGCCCGTGGGAAGTTTGAGAAAATAACAAGTTTGCCATTGAGTCGACTCATGGGGGTCGACTCATGAAGTTCAGAAATTTAAAAAAAATGTGAATAAATTCCAAAAAAATTCAAAATTTTAGGAGAAGAAGTTTTGCTCAAAGATAAGTTTTCAGAATGATAAATTTGAGCTTTTGGGATCAGGATTGATGTTTGAAATTGAGCTCTAAGAATCAATTCTTGGAAATTGAGAAAGATTTAGGCATAAGGATCTAGAATTCCTAGATTTCTCCTAATTTCACAGAATTTATCCTCACTAAGGGCCTTTGTAAAGATATCAGCTAATTGATTTTCAGTGCAAACATATTCAAGAATTATATTTTTGTTTTGAACATGTTCTCTTATAAAATGATGTCTTATTTCAATATGTTTGGATCTTGAGTGTTGAATTGGATTTTTAGATAGATTTGTGGCACTTGTGTTGTCACATCTTATTGGTATTTCATTAAGTTTGATTCCAAAGTCTTCGAGTTGTTGCTTAATCCACAAGATTTGAGCACAACAACTTCCGGCTGCAATGTATTCGGCCTCAGCCGTAGACAGTGCCACCGAATTTTGTTTCTTGCTAAACCATGAGATTAGGTTAACTCCAAGAAATTGGCAAGTTCCACTTGTGCTTTTTCTATCTAATTTACATCCAGCAAAATCAGCATCTGAATATCCTAATAAATCAATTTGTGAGTCCTTAGAGTACCATAACCCTAGAGTTTGAGTACCATTTAAGTATCTAAGGATTCTTTTAACAGCATTCAAATGAGATTCTTTAGGATTAGATTGATATCTAGCACATAAACAAATACTAAACATGATATCAGGCCTACTTGCAGTTAAATATAATAATGAGCCAATCATACCTCTATAGTATTTTAAGTCTACACATTTACCTTCATCATCCTTGTCAAGCTTACATGAGGGACTCATTGGTGTGCCAATTGGTTTGCAGTTCTCCATTCCAAATCTTTTGAGTAGTTCCTTGGTGTACTTGCTTTGGGTGATGGAGATTTCCTCTTTTGATTGTTTGATTTGGAGTCCGAGGAAGAAGGTGAGTTCTCCCATCATGCTCATCTCGAACTCTCCCTGCATAAGCTTAGCAAAGTCTTGACAAAGGGATTCATTAGTAGACCCAAAAATTATGTCATCAACATAAATTTGTATAACTAGCATATCATTTTGATTTCTTTTAATAAAGAGGGTTGTATCTACATTACCTCTTGAAAAACCATTATTTAGTAGAAATTTGCTTAGCCTATCATACCATGCTCTAGGTGCTTGTTTTAATCCATATAAAGCTTTATTTAATCTAAAGACATGATTAGGAAAAGCATGATTTTCAAATCCAGGGGGTTGTTCTACATATACTTCTTCAGCAATATATCCATTTAAAAATATACTTTTAACATCCATTTGAAATAATTTGAATTTCATAAAGCAAGCATATGCAAGTAGAAGTCTAATAGCTTCTAATCTAGCAACAGGTGCAAAGGTTTCATCAAAATCAATTCCTTCTTCTTGATTATATCCCTTAGCAACCAGTCTTGCTTTATTTCTAATTACATTTCCATGCTCATCTAATTTGTTTCTAAAGACCCATTTTGTGCCAATTATTGAATAATTTTTAGGTCTTGATACTAAGGTCCAAACATTATTTCTTTCAAATTGATTAAGTTTCTCTTGCATTGCATTAATCCAATTATGATCATTTTCAGCTTCTTCAAAAGTTTTAGGTTCAAGATGAGATACAAAAGCACAATGATTAACTATATCTCTAAGTGAAGAACGGATTTTTACCCCATGCATAGGATCACCAATAATTAACTCCTTAGGGTGGTTATGAACATACCTCCATTCCTTGGGTAGGTCATTTGTACCTTGAGGTTATTCTTGAATTTCTTCACCTCTCTCATCTTGTTTGTCTTCTTGATCCTTGTCTTCTGGAGTTGCTGAATCTTTCAGAGTGATCTCCTTCATACCTTCTATTAGTGGATCTGCATCATCAACACCCTCATTCTTCCTTGAAGGAAGATCATTAGATTCATCAAAAACAACATGTATTGACTCCTCAACTACTAAAGTTCTTTTGTTGAAAACTCTAAATGCTTTACTAGTGGAGGAGTAACCTAGAAAGATTGCTTCATCTGATTTTGCATCAAATTTATCAAGTTTTTCTTTGCCATTATTTAATACAAAACATCGGCAACCAAAAATATGAAAGTATGCAATATTTGGTTTTCTTCCTTTCCAAAGTTCATAGGGGGTTTTCTTTAAAAATTATCTAATTAACGCACGATTTAAAATGTAACATGCTGTGTTAATTGCTTCCGCCCAAAAATATCTTGGAAGGTTGCTTTCACAAAGCATGGTACGGGCCATTTCTTCTAAGATTCTGTTTTTCCTTTCAACTACCCCATTCTGTTGGGGTGTCCTAGGAGCAGAGAAGTTATGGCCAATTCCATTTTCATCACAAAAGTTTTCAAAGTCTTGATTTTGAAATTCAGTTCCATGATCACTTCTAATATTTTGAATTGAAAACCCTTTTTCATTAGTTATTTTTCGGTGAAATTTGGTGAAAATATGAAAAGTTTTATTTTTGTGTGCCAAAAAGAAAACCCAAGTAAAACGAGAGTAATCATCTAAAATTACAAAGCCATATCGTTTTTCTCCTAGACTAGTGGTTCTAGTTGGTCCAAATAAGTCCATATGTAAGAGCTCCAGAGGTCTAGAAGTTGAAAGAGTATTTTTGGATTTAAATGAAACTCTAGTTTGTTTTCCTAATTGACATGCATCACAAATTCTATCCTTTTCAAAATTTAGTTTTGGCAAACCAAGAATTAATTCTTTCTTAATTAATTTTGAAAGAGAATGCATGCTAATATGTGCAAGTCTACGATGCCACAGCCAACTAGTCTCATTAACTTTAGCATTGAAGGAAACTAGGCATTGCATGTCTAATTTGGCTAAATCATTCAAATCTACCATATAAACATTGCCATGCCTATGTCCTATAAATTTAATACCATCGTTAATAGGACTAGTCACAATGCAAACAGATGATTCAAAAACAACTTTATACCTTTTATCACAAAATTTACTAATGCTAAGTAAGTTATGCTTTAAACCTTTAACTAACAAAACATTTTCAATGTATTTGGAGGGAGTGATACCAATGTTACCTATCTCGATGATCTTTCCTTTGCCATTATCTCCAAAGGTGACCATCCCTCCATCCTTAGCATCAAGCGTGATGAATTGTGATTCATCACCAGTCATGTGTCTCGAGCATCCACTGTTAAGATACCATTTCCTGTTTTCTCCTTGGGATGCTAGACACACCTGCAAGCAAAGGTCAAGTTTCTGTCTTAGGTACCCAAGCTTTCTTGGGTCCTTTTAGGTTAGTCAAAATGGTTCCTTTTGGAACCCATATTTTCTTTATAGTTGTGTTTGCAGATTTGAGGCATGTGTATGATTTATGTCCTATTCTACCACATTTGAAACAAGTAATATTTGTAGACTTGTTACTTGAATAATTTACATAAATATTCTTCAGAAATTTTTGTTTCTTCAAGGGGTTATAGCCAAGTCCAGCCTTATCATATACAGCTTTTTGATTATCAAGAATCATATTTAGTTTGTTTGAACTTAAGGTGAACTTATCTACTATAGGTTTCAGCTTGTTAATTTCATTCTTTAAGTTTTGATTTTCTTGAATCAAGGTGGATTTTTCAATTGAAAGGTTTTCAACTTGTTTCACTAATGATTGATTTTCCAATTTCAGTTCTTTGTTTTTCATTTCTAGTTTCTTTAATTCATCAATTAAGTCATAGAATGCTTCATGCAATTCTTCAAAAGTAAATTCACTAGTGGATTCAGAAGTTACCTCATTTTCGTGTGCCATAAGGCACAGGTTAGCTTGTTCTGTTGAGGTTTCCTCATCGGAGCTTGAGTCGTCACTCGCACTCCAAGTCGCCGTCATTGCTTTTTTTTTGAACTTTTTTGGGACCTCTCTTCAGTGGACATTCGGATCTGAAACGTCCCGACTTCTTGCACTCGTAGCATATAAGGGGTTGATCTTTCTCTTTCTCTTTGCTTTGTTCCCCTTTTGTGAATGACTTCTTTCTCATCTCCTGTTTCCTTTTTCTTAGAAACTTCTTAAATCTTCGGGTGATGAGTGCCATCTCTTCATCCTGTTCTTCATCTTCAGAGTCATCCGTTTCATAATCAGGCGAAGCTGTGGATTTGAGGGCAATGGTTCTTTTCTTTTTGACTTCATCCTCTTGATGTTGCTTCATGATAAGTTCATGAGTCATCAAGGATCCAAGAAGCTCTTCTAGAGGTAGAGTGTTCAAGTCCTTTGCTTCTTGGATGGCAGTCACCTTGGCTTCCCAAGTTCTTGGCAATGACCTGAGAATCTTCCTTACAAGCTCACTGTTAGTATAAGATTTGCCAAGACTCTTCAAACCATTAATTATATCAGTAAAATGAGTAAACATAGCAGTTATGGACTCACCATGCTCTATTTTGAACAATTCATATTTATGCACTAGCATGTTTATTTTAGTCTCTTTTACTTGATTTGTTCCCTCATGGGTTACTTCTAACCTATCCTATATTTCTTTAGCAGATGCATAAGTAGAAATGCGATTAAATTCATTTGCATCTAGTGCATAATAAAGAACATTCATAGCTTTGGTATTTAATTGTGCCAATTTTTTATCAACCTCATCCCATTCTTTCTCGGGTTTGGTTGACTCCTCACCATCTATAATCTTGGTGGGTGTGTGAGGACCGTTCACTATGATACTCCACATATCATAGTTGAGTGCTTGTATGAATATCTTCATCCGAGCTTTCCAATAGGTGTAATTAGACCCATTGAAAAGTGGAGGTCGGTTTGTAGATTGCCCCTCGGCTAGAGAAGTACCGACATGGGTTGCCATAGATCTTTGGCTCTTTGATTGTTAGATCAAAGAAGGGCTAGAGCACCGTGCTCTGATACCACTTGTTGCCCAGCTATGCAACCCAAGAGGGGGGTGAATTGGGTTTTTAAAAATTTTAAGCTTAACTAATTACTTATGATGAATTGAGAAGAAAGACTTTAATTCAAGATTAAATTCCTAAAGCAAGAATGCAAGGATATAATAAAGAAATAAAGAGAAACAATAAAGCACACCACAAATACAAGGATTTATAGTGGTTCGGTGCCAACCTTGCACCTACATCCACTCCCTAAGCTCCTACTTGGGAATTTCAATCCACTATACTTATATTCAACCCGAATACAAATCATCGAAAACTTCGACACTAGCTATCCCAAGCTAGTCCACTTATTTTCCGGGTACAAGCCAACCCAAAAACACTCCGATTTCAGGTTCAGATCAACCTTCCCTTGTTTTGGAAACCCTCCAAAAACAAGAACAATTACTCACAAAGAGTAAGACAATTTAAAGCACAAATTAATACAATAACAGCTCCTTAAATGAGCGAATATAACAATAAAAATACTTTACTCAAATGAAGAATCCCCTTTTGTATTTCCTCAAGATGGATGAAAAGTTGAATGAACGCTTGAGGAGAAGATGATCTTTGATTGAAGACTTCTTGAAGGCTTTGAAAGATCTCTTGATCAAGGTTGAACATTGGGCGTGAAAAATCATCTCTTTGAATGCTCTTGAATCTCTTTCACAATCTCTCGTGTATATTGTGGATCACCTGTCTCTCTCGTGTAGATTTTGGATCCTCTTTTCTTTTTCTCTCGAGTATCTCGTTGATCACCTCGTGTATATTTTGGATCCTCTCAATTGTTTTTTGTATTTTCACCTTTTGAAATATTTTATAGCATTAAAAAACAAGAGAAAATATATTAGGCAGAAAAAGAGCCGTTAGAGCATTTTTAGGAAGCATAAAAGGTAATTAAAATGGGCAAAAAAAAATTAGCCGTTGCGGATATTTTTCGTCGCAGGGGTCGACTCATGAGTCGACTCATGCTTCAGGAGTCGACTCATGAGTCGACTTCTGTTGCAACAGCCAGACAAGTTTGATTTCTGGATTTTTTGGCTCAAATCAGCAGAGGTCGACTCATGAGTCGACTCATGCCTTGTGGGTCGACTGATGAGTCGACTCACAGGTCGTGCCAAGTCAAAAATCCAGCATGCCAAGGGAAATTTTTGCATGCCAATCAGCTCATAGTGCCATGAGTTGACTCATGAGTCGACTCATGCACTTCAAACCTTCATAACTTCAAAAATATAAGTCCAAAAATAATGAAATTTTCACCAATAGATTACAAATCATTTGTTCTAGCAAATGATGCTATCAAATCAGGATTTTAGTAAAATTATGATTTTGCCCCTGTAGAGCATAAAGACTTTAAAAAAATTTGTATCCCTTCAATCTGCTTTGTAATCATCAAAATCAATCTAGGAGCAACAATTTGAAAGATTGAAATATAATATGATCGATTTAATTAGGGTTGACAATTAAATCTTAAGTCACCTTGAGTATTTGAATCAAAGAGATGAATTATACAGTAACCATATGCCAGTAGGTTCTAGAAGATTACTTTGCAACACTTCGACCCATCCGGTCTCGGGTCATTGTTGCTAGATGGTTACATCGATTGGTATAGAAAGTTATTTCTATGCTACTAACTTAGGTTCGAACCTATGGGGTCACACGCATTAGAAGATTTGGTCAGATCTGATGGCTGAAGAGTTTAATTTGATTGTGACTCTCGTGAAGAGTCTTACTTGGACTAAGACTCCATGGGAGAGTCCCACTGAGACTGGGACTCTACTATTTATAGAAAATTAATTAGTAATTAGATTACTTATTGACTAAATTTGATTGAGTAAAGAGCTTTGGAACAAGTCTAATTGAATTAGATTCAGTTCAACTCAGATTGGGATTGATATGATCAAACCCGATTACAAGGAAAATTTGATCTTGATTCGATCAAGATTTGGACTCGATTAATTCCTAATTGGGTTAGAAATTTAATAAGATATTTAGATTTTTAATTGGATTAGATTTATTTTTATCAGTAGTTTTAATTCAAATTTGATTTGGATTAAAATTGAATTAAAAATGAAGAGTCCAAGTCAGACTAGGACTCTATCCTTATCTTTTGTGCCACATCTGGATCCATACCAATTTCTCCATGCCTAATTTGATTTGGGCTGTAAGTTTTAGTATCATAAGAGAGGATCTAATAAGGGTGGTCAGCTATAGCTGATGAGTCATAATATTATCTCTTGCCTAATTCTAATACGATCTAAATTAGAGATAAGATGCAGACTAGGAAAGAGATTTTTTGTATATGATATATTATTAGAGCCTTATTATTTTTTTCTTATTTTTCTTGAGAAATCCTTTAGCATGTGAGACTTTAAATTTTTTTTTCCATATCCTAATAATTTTTTTGAAATTTTTGAGGATGCCAAAAAGGGATTTTGGCATTGATTCATGGCATCCTTTCTTGAAAAGTCCTAATTCCTAGTCTATAAAAAGGGGACCCCTCTCTTGGATGTCCCATGATCAGTTTTCTTATAGATTTTTTATTTTTAGAGCCTCTTCTCCTCCTCTTCTCTTTCTCCTCCAGATCTCTTATCACTTTGGAGTATCCAAGGTGCTTGTAGAAGAAGAAAGAGGTCAACTGTCAAAGTTGTTCGCAGACTAGCATCTCCGAGCCCCTGATTTGTGCCAGTCTTCACGTGAATTTTTCTATAGAGGCCAGATGACTTTGTGGAGCTGTGAGTGGCCTGAGGAACACCCTCTCCAACTATTGGATGAGAGAATATCAAGATCAAAATTTATTTGGTAAGGATCTCTAACTTATTTTGATTCCTATGGTAGATCTAATAGTTAGATCTAAAATTTTAGCTTCGATGAGATCGATGTGATTTTTATTTTTAGATCTAAAGTACATATTTTTCATATCAAAGATTCTGATGTAGTAGTCTAAGATTAGGTATTATACATATAATTAGAATTAAATTATTTAATCTATTATTTTCACTACATAAAATTTTTTAATTGCATGTACTGCACTACCGTAAATTTTCTTCAATTGGTATCAGAGCCAGATTGTTTTGATATGAATTAATATAACTTTAGATCTAATTTTTTATTATTAGATCTGATTATTTATAATTTAGATTAGATTTAAATTAGTTTATTTTTATATCTGATTATTATTTATTTAGATTAGATATTCTGAGTAGCAAAATACTCAAATTGGATAATCACTAGGCCATCCAATCATAGGAGCAAGTAGGGTTTCATGACCCTCTCCTCCCATTCAATGAGGTGTTCTTCACGGCGTGTAGGGGTGCCACTATGAGGTCCCATGAAGAAGAAAGTAAAAAGAGAAACCTTACTTTCCTGCAAAATCCTAGATCTTGAAACCCTAGGTGTTGTTGTATGTGATGCAAGTTGCAAAGATAGTTACATCTAATCTTGTTTAGTCAAAATTATTTTGATCTAAAATTATAAAAAATCTAGATTCAATCTAAAAGATCTTATGACTTGATGTAAAAAGTTTTCATGAAAAATTATTTTTGAAACCTTAACCATGTTGATGCAAAATTTAATTGAGAATTAAGTATCAAGCTAATTGGATCTAGAATTGTGATTTGATCTAATGATATTGCATAAAACATGGGGCATGTGTTAGCTCAAATCAGGTCCTTCTCTTTAATTGCATTAAACCTAAGGTTAGAATCAAAGAATTGATTGACCATGTAGAGAAATTGATTAAGTCTAACCAAATGTTAAATTAGATTAATCAGGATTTCTCTAGTACAATAATTGTAGATGGTCAAGTTCATGTCTTTGATTAGACCAAATGGACCTTGATTGTGGCTCAGTGGTTGAACCAGAATCATTAGGTTGGTCAAATCAAAACTAGTTAACTAATTGGTGTCTAAGGTAAGTTTGGCATTTTGACTAATGGTTTTTAATTGAGAGCGGCTTACCTGACCATTTCGATGGTGTCTAAGGCAAGCTTAGCAGACTCTCCCACCGATCTCACTTACCTGACCAATTTGGTGAACTAAATTTTGATTAGATCGCTAAGTGATTTGAGTTAGCCCATGCCATTAAGGTTGATCAGTGTGACTGCTCTAGGTGCCATTTCAATCAGCATGACCTAACCTGATTCAGTGACTTGATGAAGTCAGTGGGAGGATTATGGTCTACTGATTGATCTTTTCTTCTCTTCTCTCATCTCTAAATCGATTAAATCTTCTAAATTATTAGGTCCTTAAAATGAGCTGGTTATGGTGATAACTAGATCATAGCCTTCTATTAAGGTGAGTGATAATGGGTCTATTATTTCTGATTGACATTGCAGGCGCCATCTGTCTGATGTTCTTTCTGAATGATGGAATTATCATTCATCATATGATGACTCTGATGAACTATCTGATGATGGTTGGGTTGATCGAGCCATCCTCGAGCCTGATCACTCATTAGGTAGAATCACTGAGTAGGTTCATATTAATAGTTTGACATAACTGAAACTTTCAGTGGAGGCCTATCACCTACTGAAATGAAATCTAGAGCTAAATTAAATACTAAAAGTTGTTTGAGGAAATAATTAGTTGAGAACCTACCCATAGGTGCATATGGGTTGATCGAGCCCTCCTCGGATCTATATGTAGTCTGTGTGGATTTTAGTACCCACTAAAGAATTAAGGTAATTCTTCGAATTAGAGGTAGAGGCTACCAATTCGTACCAAATAGTGGGAGGACCTTTAGACTAAAGTCCAAGTCTTTAGGATTAATAAATTCATATACTAATTAAGCTTTGTTCTTTCTTTGTGTGTGTAGATATAGCCTCAAACTTGTTACTCTGATCACTATTGGACAGTGAGAAGTTTACTGGCCTGGAGCACGAGCGGATCCTTTATGTGAAAATGGATCCAGCACCTAAGGAGCCTGCTCCTAACACCTGAGGAGTAGTCCGAGATACTTATTTAAAGTGGCTCAATGACTGCACCATTGTTCGTTGCATTATGTGGGCCTTCATGAATGATGAGTTCAATCAGAAGTTTGAAGAAGCTCAGCCGGAGGAAATGCTTCAAGTGTTGAAGGATTCCTTTGGTACTTCTAATGATGTTAAGCAGCACAAGACTAGTTGCACCATTTTCAATTCTCAGATGAGGGAGGATGTATCTGTTACCGATCATGTATTGTACATGATCGAGCAGATTGAAAAATTGATAAAACTCGGCTTTCCTTTGCAGGAACAACAGGGAAAAGATGCGATCCTGAACTCTCTTCCCAAGTTCTACCTGTCTTTCCTCAGTTATTTTAGAATGACGAAGCCTGTAGTCAACTACTACGGTATGTTGAGGTTGCTACAGACTTTTGAGAAAGATCACCAGCTCCATAAGGAGACAGTGAATCTAGTGGGAGGATCTTCTTCGAGTAGTTGTCGTCTCTTTAAGAAAAGAAAAAAGAAAAAGAATAAGAAGGTGCCTGGTGCTGGGAGTCAGTCCCAGAAATCCAAGTTCAAGGCTGATCAAAGTCAGGCAGGGTGCTTCTTTTGCAAGAAGCAGGGTTACTGGAAGAAGAATTGTCCTCAGTATATCACTTCCCTTGATCCAAACAGGCCAAAGAAGAAGAAGCAATCAGTTGCTGGATAAGGTACTTATGTGATAACACCTTGTAACTTCTCTTTTATAGATACAAGACCTTGGTATTGGATACTGAAAGTCCTATTTATATTTGTAATTCATTGCAGGGTCTTTAGGTCACTTGGAGATTTGGAGAACGTGAGAGATTCCAAAATGTTGGAGATGGAAGATCAGTTTCAGTTCTAGCTTTAGGAATCATCAAGCTTGTATTTGAGTCTCAGTATATTGTTCTTAATGAGTGTCATTACTATCCTAATTTTCTTTTAAATATAATTTCTATAGTTCTTTTGGCCAATTGAAATTATGAAATATCAATAAAGAAAAACTTTTGTGATATCATTTTGAATGGTGTTACAATTTTACGTGGACAGTTGAACAATGGGATCTATATTGTATCTAGGCCTAATGTAATATACATTTCAAATAAACATCCTAAAATAGATGATGTTACAGATGCTTACCTTTGGCATTGTAGGCTAGGTCATATCAACAAGAATAGGATGAACAGGTTGGCTCAAGAAGAAATTCTTGATAAACACGATTATGAATTGTTACCTATCATAAGTCTTGTTTGCTTGGAAAGATGACCAAGTCATCTTTTACTGAAAAAGATGAACAAGCTAGTGATGTGCTGGGTCTGATACATATCGATGTATGTGGACCCATGAGCACATGTGCCAGAAGAGGGTATAGCTACTTCATCACATTCACAGATGACCTATCTAGGTATGGGTATGTCTACTTGATGAAACATAAGTCCGAATCGTTTGAAATGTTCAAACAGTTCCATAATGAAATAGAGAAGCAAACTGAAAAAAATATTAAAATTCTTCGATCTAACCGAGGAGGTGAATACCTTTTCAGTGAATTTCTGACATATCTAGGAGAGAATAGGATTCTCTCCCAATGGATCCCTCCAGAGACACCATAGCATAATGATGTCTTAGAAAGGAGGAATCAAACCTTGTTGAATATTGTTCGATCCATGATGGGGTTTGCAACTCTATTGATCTCCTTTTGGGGATATGCACTTGAAACATTCTATCCTGTGCTCAATAATATTCTGAGTATTGGTAGTTTTATGGTTTCATGCATGCATAGTTTTACAAAACAAGTACGCAGCAAAATTTAAAAATTTTTAGATTAAATCTAATTTAATCTAAGCATGCATAAGATCATATCCTCAAACCATAAACAAGATTATCATATGTAAGATAAGATTCAGATATAAAAATCAAATAAAAAAAAATAAATATAAAATATACCTGGACATGGATCAATCTTCAACGGAACAAATGATCATGGATGTCTTTCGAAGATCCCTTCTAGCCGCACAAGCTCCTGACCTCTATGGATATCCATACGAGACTCTGATCTGATCAGAAGCCTTTTGATCTCACTGGAGTGCTAGCTCCCTTGCAGAGATCGCATCTTGATGGTAAAAAATCTTCTTTTCTCCTAAGTTACTCTTAGAGAACAAGAAGATATAGGAGGATCTTGATCTCTACACTAGAGATCATGAGAAGAACCATTTCTTCTCTTACTTCTTAAAATCCATGCATTAAATCTCTACAATAGAGATACAATAATTTTGTCCAATTTTTGGATAAAGGGAGGAGGAGACATCCATGTCTAAACATGGACAAGAAGGAGGAGATAAGTGTTGGATGTATGCCCTAGAAGCCAATCTTGGCTGACACATATTATATCTCTATGATATAATTTTGTACTTATTGAGAAGTTATATTACCATTCATGTTTATGTGTCCATGAATCATCCAAAGGATTAACAAGATGATGACACATTCTCAAAGAGTTAGAAATTTGAGGTATGTGTCATTGATAGTTAATTCATAAATTTCTCCTGATCATAGGATCATCATGGGAATGGTGATTGATCTGGATAGACTAGTGCATAGATTGCTTCTTTTGAACAAATGGATCTCAAGTCTGTAGTGAAGAGACATTGGAGCGAGAGTGCAGGTAGTTGTTAGAGAACAACTAGCACTGAGCGTGACCAACACGAGAAGTCACACGGATGTCTGCTCACTCGTTAGTGACTTTCTTGATGCTGCAGTTGTATGACTGATCTTTTGATCTGAGATAACACTACTGCTCGTAGTGAGGTTGCTGGAGTTGACTGACACATCAACATGGGTCTCAAGGAGCCCTTGTAGTGGATGTTGGCGACAGTTGATCCACTATAGGAGTGGGGTGTGCATCAAGATGGGATCTATCGATCCTAGCAGAAGAAAGTAGTCCTATGAGATTTAAGAAGCTGAGTCTTTAAGTCTATAGCCATAGCATTGTGATTGATGAAAAGAGTTTTCATAGAATCACATATGGACTCAAGCTGATTGAATCTATCATATGATCGATATTGAGATTTGACGATTCATCCATGACCTGCCATTTAGTTGGGACTCATGATAGAGAAACTGTATCATGCATTAACTGCATCTAAAGATTCATCTATTATTCTACTGGGTTACCACTACATACTGCTAGATGTCGCTAGTGGATTGTGAGACTCATGAGGATCATCTTGATGATCATGATCATTAGTGGGCTGAATTAAAATTATTTCAATCAATTGAAAAGAGTTTCAATGATGTTGTGATAGAGATCACTATATATCTCACTACCAGATAGAATAAAATCTATAGGGTCATACACAAAGAAGCTTTTGACTGATCAGATGGTTGAATTACGATTATGAATCATAATAGAATTTGATTATCAATTTGATTGATAATTAATTCAATATAAATTTATATTATATATAATTTACTAAAGAGTTTGTGTGTTATAGGAGGATAAATTAGCAATAAGATTGCTAATTGGTTCAATTTGATTAAGTATTAGGGCTTGTATCAAGTCTAATTTGATTGGATTTAATTTGACTCATTTTGGGTTTGATTTGATCAATCCTATAGGGTTATAGGATAACACCAAAAAGATTGGATGATTAGTCCCAGTTGAATTAGGATTTGGGCTTGACCCAATTTTTTAGTAGACTAGGATGTATGTATTCCTAATTGGAGTAGAAAACTTCATTTTTATGCTGCATCAAATTCTAATGGTATTAGGATTAAAATTCAGCACCAAGAAAGAGTCCAATTGGACTAGGACTCCTCCTCCAATTAGGAGACATCTAATCTAAATTAATTAGGCTCCAAATCAGATTTAAATTTTTATTTATTTGAGTCTAATCTGATTCTAATATGATTAAGATTACTTGATATTTTATTTGACTTAAAACTAAGAGTCTCATTGGATTAAAATTTCTTCCATGCGCCATAAGATAAGGACTCCATGCCAACTTGTTTTTGAGCACCCAAACAACCCACGCCCATAGCAGTTTGATGCCACTTTTTCTCCTCTTAATTAGCATGTAAGAAAGCTTTAGAAGCCCCCTATTTACTATGTAAAATCAGTGTGAAACCTGGTATTGGGTGGCGTCCATAATTTGCAAAAGTCCTACTTCAATTGGACTTTTGATTCCTATCCAAATTTGAAGACCCATCTTCATCTATTTAAACCCTTCACTTGGGATGTGTAAGGTGTGAGATAAGAGCCAGTTTGATGCCTAAATAGGAGCCCCTTTTGTGCATGAAAAATCATTGGAAGGAGGGGACAGCGTGAAGGCTTTATGGCATGATAAAAGATAAATTTGATCCTTTCTTTCTTACACACAACTAATAGTTAGTTGTTAGGACATACTATCTCCTCCCTCTTGTCCATGTTTAGATATGGATGTCTCTTTTTTCTTTTGTCCAAAAGTTGGACAAAATTCTTACATCTCTATTGTGGAGATTTGGTGTATGGATTTTAGGAAGAAAAGAGAAGAAAGGGTTCTTCTCATGATCTCTAGTGTAAAGATCAAGATCCTTCTACATCTTCTTGTTCTCTAAGAGTATCTTAAGAAAAAAGAAGATTTTCAACCATCAAGATGCGATCTCTGAAAGGGAGCTAGCACCTCGATGAGATCAAAAAGTTTCTAATCTGATCAGAGTCTCGTGTGGATATCCGTAGAGATCAGGCGCTTGTGCAGCTAGAAGGGACATTCGAAGGACATCCATGATCCTCTGTTTGCTTTCAAGATTGATCCATGTCCAGGAATGTTTTATGTTTATTTTTTTCTATTTAATTTCTGTATCTAAATCCTATCTCACATATGATGATTCTGGTTATGGTTTGAAGATATGATCTTATGCATGCTTAGATTAAATTAAATTTAATCTAAAAAATTTTTAAAATTTCACTGCATACTTATTTTATAAAATTATTTATGCATGAAACTGTAAAATTTTAATAGTGGTATTAGAGCCATATCATATGCATGAGATTTAGATTTAGATTTAAAACTTGTAAAGAAAAATTTCAGATCTGAAAGATTTTGATGTTGTTCTTAATAAGGTTGCCCTGGCATAACTTGTTATGCTGTATGGTTGTCCTAGAATAATATTAAAATTTTTAATTAGATTAGATTTTAAATCTAATTTTTTCAACGTATATGTGATATATGTTTTATTATTTAGATCTGAAAAAGAGTTTCAAGATCTATTTTGATTCATATATATGATATATGAAAGTATGTTTAGGACTAAAATTTATTTTTATGATCTAAACTTATTTAAGTACATGATACATATTTGTATGCATAATCTAAAATTATTTTGAGATCAAAATTTACTCTTTATGCAAAGAATTTAGATCTAAAAATTTTGATTTAATATCTGAAATTAGTGTTTGTGCATGAGGAATTGGTCATGGGTAGATCAAGTTAGGTCCTGTAATTGGATTACATAAAAAAGTTTCTGATTTGATCATATTGGGTCTAAATTAATTTAACAGTTGATCAAATTGAGTCAAGTGTTGATTAGGATGAGGTCAATAGAGCCTAAGATCTCTCAATTATTATTGATCGAATCGATTGACACCCATATGTAGATCAATTAACCTAAGGACCTAATTTGACTCTGTGGCTCGAGTCTGATTCACCTAAGCTGATCTATTCAGATCAATTATCCAATTGGTGTCTAAGGTAAGTACTTAAAAGGTAGTTATTTAATTGGTTCCATTCGGTTACCTAATCAATTTATTGATATCTAAGGAAAATAACTGGAGGACGCCCACCAATCTCCACTTACCTGGCCAATTTGGAAGATTGAGTATCAATTATGGTTGCTTGATGGTTTGATTAAGCCTATGCCAATTACATCAGTCATGTGATGACTGATTAGATGAGGCCTAAATCTAAATCTCTCTACCAAATATTAAGTCCAAGATCTTCCACTGTTGTAGATGTGTGGACGTGCTACCGGTATTGATTGTTCTCGACTGGTCACAGTGGTTCAGTTGCATCGAAAACACGCAACCACTCTATTAGCAAAGAGTTACTGTGGGATAAAGATGGGGTTGGACCCAATAACTATTAGGTGAGGGATCCAATGACGGCTTTGCGCCTGCTTGTGAATGGTGGGTCTGGCTTAACTAAGAAGTATGGGCAATAACTGTTAGGTGAGCCCACATGACTTAGAGACCAAATGGCTGCAACATGCTTAGAGAAGCATCTGGGCAAAAGGTTGTCCACGCATCGGTATTTATTTGTGTTACCATAACTGTTAGGTGGGTGCACGGCATCGGTGGGACCACTAGAAACCCAATTATCACATCAGGATTTTCGTTTCTCCATCCAAAGAGTATGGGAGATCTAATAAAATAATGGGAGTCTCTTTTTGCATCTAAAAGTCTCTAGTGTAAATCATAAAATAAGTACAAATATTCAATTAAAATCTTTGCTCTCTGTTGTTCATTGTGTCAGCTTCCAACCCTCTAGCTTGAGTCTTAGATATCAACCGATTAACCAAAATTGAGTACATAGACTGGCTCATAAATTTAAAAATTATTCTTAATTTTAAAAAATTAAGCAATATACTCTACTAGGTTATTCTATTGTTATCAACCTGTCCAATCCATAGTTAACGAGCTATACTTGATGAGTGGTGGACAACGACAATTAAGATAAGTTCTATGCATGAGCACATGTTCACTGCCAACGATATGTTGATTCATCTACAAGTATTGTGAGATGATCAAAGTCGCACAACATATGTGATGCGTGATGGACAGTCAGTCTATGATCATTATTTGATAATGATCAAAGACATTAAGGAGCTTAAAATGATCGATATGATCATACACAAAGAATTGCTTATGGATTTGATCTTACAATTCTTGATTAGTTTATATGAGTAGTTTATGGTGAACTACCATATGAAAGACTATCGTGGCACCTCATCTGAATTGATCATAGTGTTGATAACAAAGAAACCTTGAAAGAGTTCAGAGGTAAATACCTGGAGAGTCTAAAGAAACAAAGATGCACCTAAAGTAGCTATATCAAGATTGCTCAATACTGTCCCTACAATTTTCTCTTCTCCCAGTTGAGTTATGGACTATAGTGTAGAGTCGATGGGAAGATAGAGGGCAGAGAAAGTAACCCTTGAATTGGCTATAGGGCAACAGTTGCTACTGTGACCATGGGTATCTATCCTTTGCGATCATCGTTTGGATTTAGTTCTTAGAGACGGTCTCTATCATTTACATGGTGATACATATGTGAACTTAATTGAGTAAGCAGTGATTGCCATTGGATCTGAGAGATCTAGAATTGAGATAAAATTTAAAGTATATGTGGAACCTATGGCTAAGTCGTATTAGAGAAAAAATGATTAACAAACTAAAAAAATATGGGCTTGAGCTCATTGACTGTTGAGTCAAATTTAGTTTGTGCATCATCTCTTTGAGGATATATGACCAAGCTACTCTTGTAGGATTAGAGGAAAAGGACCACTGAGATACTTATCCTTATACATATTTGATGTGTGTAGCCCATGTGATGTGCTAACCAAGGAGTTATCTCTACTTTGTATATGAGATACAAATTTAAAATTTTTTAAAGGTTCAAAAAATTCAGATGTAAGTAGAGAAACAAATCGAAAAATTCTAAAGGTACTTTGATCGGATCGAAGATGCAATACCAATGAAAAAAAATTTATCGATTATCTCATAAAATGGCATAATTTCATATTGGACTGCTCTTAGTACATCTCAGCTCAACGAGATAAGAAGAGTTAAGGGACTATATGAGATATGGTCTAATCTATAATGGACTTTACTGATTTATGTTTCTTTAGCAACATGCTTTATTTCTATGAAATTAGGTTCTCTCTAAACCTGCTCTTACCACACCGTATGAGATATGGCATATGGTGAGAACTGAATCTTAATTATTTTGAGATTCAAGGATGTCCAGCCTGTGTTTAGCACAGTACTTGGATATGTTAGAGGATAGGTCTATAATGCTCATCCTAAAAAGAGTTTGGGATACTACCTTCTAAAAGGATCACAATATGATTACGACCCGACATGCTATCTTCTTGAAAAAATTATTTGATCAAGATGAAGCAGTGGGAGGAAAGTTAACCTAATTATCATGAGCCAGTAGACGTGCATTCCTTTTCCACCTCATACACATAGTAGGATCTCCAATCCTCTCGAAAGGTACTCGGGTATACTTAATAAAGGATGTAGAGAAAGTAGTTTCTCATGCAAGATGGAGAGAAAAGAGATGATCTCAGAACCTACAATGAGGTGATATGAGACATCGACTCCAAGAAAAGATATAAAATAACTATCCTGAGTAGAGATCTTTTGAAAATTTCTATATAGAATAGCCTATAGATTTCACTTCTTGTAATATATGATCACAAAGTTTATAATAATCTTGGAGTTAGAACAAGTCATTTGATAACATGATCAAGTTGTTTGATCAAAAAAGAGAAATTATGATTTTCAAAAGGGTCAGTGGGAGTATCCAATACTGACATCAGTTAAAATATGGTTGAATATAGATATTTTTATAAAAGACATAAATCGAGCATCCTAAAGATCTATAGAGATAGATGCAATTGGATGCTTGTATTTTTACAAATAAAGTACAGAGACTGGATGCTGAAAGAGTTTAGCATAGAAATCTTAGAGAGGGGTCTGCTACCCTCTCGAGCATAGTCGTATACCATAATGTACTTGAACTGATATAAATAATACCGTAAATGTCACAAGTAGATATCAGTTGAATCCAGGCTGTGAGCACTGGATTGCTGTGAAAATGATCTTAATCTCTTGAGAAGAACTAAAGATATTTTCTTAATTTGGAGAAGGATCAAAGATAGAAGTGGGAGGATACACCAATTTTGATTTTATATCTGATATTGATCGTAGAATGTCTACATCATGGGTGTGTTCCTATGTCGATATTTTTGGAAGGGTTCTAAATAATCGATCTATGAAAGCTGAGTATATTGTGGATGTATAGGATATATTCTGATTTTAATATTAATTACAGAATTGATTGTCATGCCATCAGATACTGTAACATTACACTGCAAAGATAATGGCATCATAGCCTTTGCTAAGGAGCCTAAGTCTCACCAGATATCCAAGCACATAGAGCAACAGAACACGCGACAACCTCAAGTAAAAATACATAGAGGTGCAGAGAGCAAACTCCATATGTGATGTGGTTGAATCACTAGTAAGTCATTCAGCTAGCCGAAGACTAAAGCCTATCTTGTGAAGACGGGGCTTGATACATGGCAGATTGGCTTTAGTGCACGAGGGAGATTGTTGGATATATGCCCTAGAAGCCAATCTTGGCTGACATATTTTATATCTCTAGGATATGATTTTGTACTTATTGGGCAGTTATATTACCATTCATGTTTATGTATCCATGAATCATCCAAAGGATTAACAAGATGATAACACATATTCTCAAAGAGTTGAGAATTTGAGGCATGTGTCATTGATGATTGTTGGTGAAAAAATCCACCTGCGTCGGAAAAGCTGGAGTCGAGGGAGTCGCGGTCGCCGTCGGGACCTGCAAAAGAAGTCTAAACCGGAGGTGGGGTTGCTCCGGCAAGACCCTCTGACGCTCAAGTCAGTTCTCTACCTCAATAAGAATGGAGTGCTCGAACAAAAATTTTAGCAGAGTTTCTAGGTAAAAATGAGAGCTTAGAGAATAACGTATCTGGGGTCTCCCTTTTATAGGCAGAGGGAGCAACAGACTGATAGCGATGTTTGTAACCGTCCGGTAGTGGGCTGCCCACTATCAGGAGAAGTTTGTTGCGAAGAGTAGTGGAGTGGAATCATGGCTATCACCGGGACATGCCACGTGGAGTCTATCGCAGGGAGTGGAGCGACGTCCGTTGTCGCGACTCGCCAGAGGATGGAGGAATCGCGTGGTATCCGTCGTAGGAACTGGAGCAGGATCGTAGCCATTATTGCGATCTGTCAGGGAGTGATGGAGCCGCATGAAATCCATCGCAGAAAGTGGAGCAGAGTCATGGTCATTGCTGTGGCCTGCCAGAGGGTCCAGGCCTGTCGGCCGAAGTCCGGCTGGAGTGTCTGGCGGAGAGGGGTGGCTAGTTGCTCATCTGAGAGGAGCTCGGAGTCTGGCTCTCATGGGAGTTCGGATGAAGTCTTCCTTCAGTTGAAGTCGGGGACGAGGTCCGGCTCCCGCGGGAGTCCGGACGGAGTCTTCCCGCAGCTAGAGTCAGAGGTGAGATCTGGCTCCCATAGGAGCCCGGGCGAAGTCCACCTGCAATCAAAGTCAGGGGCAAAGTCCAGCTCCCTTAGGAGTCCGGATGAAGTTTACCAACAGTCGAGGTCGAGGACAGAGCCCGGCTCCCGTAGGAGTCCGGGCGAAGCCTTCCAGCAGTCGAGATTGAGGATGAGGCCCAGCTCCCGTAGGAGTTTGGATAAAATCTGATAGTTGTAGGAATCTACCATTGGAGAAGTTCAGCCGTTGACGAAGTCCGGGGTAGTTCGGATTGGAGTTCAACCTGACTGGAAGAAGTCTGGTAGGGATTCGGGGAATAGCTGATCGTCATAGAAGGTCGGCTGGTGGCGGAGCTCAGTGAGCACTTGGGGCGGCTTAATAAATGACTGGGGGAACTCATATTGAAGGAGCTCGGGTGGTGCAGTGGGAGTTCGTCCATCGGGAAAATTCAGTCAGCACTGTGGAAATCCGACTGTTGGAGAAGTCCGGAGAGATACCATCTGCAGTCGAAAATTGGAGGAGTCCTGGGAGGGTCAATCCTATCAAGAACTTCGACTGAGGGTATTTTATACCCAACACCAGTCTCCCTACTTTCGAGTTCGAATTTTGAATGAAGGAAGTACAGAGAGATTGTCACAGCCGAAGTTGCTCCCTTGATGTCCGCACGCAATCGTCCTCAGATATTTTGGCATTCAATGCGCATGCGCTGGATTCTTTTCAAATCGAGGTGATCCGAAGAGGCTCTTTTGGAACCTGCAGCGGAACGGTGCTCAAGGCGTGGCGCAATAAAGGCTCTGTTAGCCATTTGCCACTTTTTAACCACCCGCTATGGTGAGTGGGACACACGGCGAAAAGGGACCGGTTAGAGGGGATTCGCAATCATCATTATGCCGGATCTCGGGGCCTATTTAAACCCGCACTCCTCCTCCAAGAGTCCCGCTCTATCCGACAGTCTCGTTCTGGCGCCCTTCTTCTCCCTGAGAACTCTGATTTTTCTCAGCACCCTTTCCAGCCTTAGGCGTTCCTTGAGCCGTCCCCATTTTCGTACCTTCGCACCTCTCTGAATCGCTTAGGTTAGTCTCGAAACTCCTTCCTCTTTTTGTTCTTTCTTTTGCCATTCGATCTTTCTTCCTCTTGCTCTGCACATCAGTCCCCCGAGACCTTGTCTGCGATTTTCCCTAATTTTTATGGATTTCGCCTCTGTAAGTGGTCTTCGTGTGATTCTAGATGTCTTCCAGGGCTTCTTCTTCTAGCGGCTCTAGGAGTTCGTCTGTCTCGGTCTCCCAGAGTCCTCAGGTGGTAGATGAACTGGTAGCTAGAGCTGAACCTCATCCGATTTTTGTACCGGACGTCATTTCTTGTTCTCTGACTCCGAACGAACTCCAACTGATAAGAGTTCAGTATGGAGTTCCTCCGGAGTACGAACTGAAACTTCCTGGCCCGTCCGATCGGGCTAGTGTCCCTCCCCCCGGCTGCTTCTGCCTGTACCAGGAGGCCTTCCGTGCCGGACTTTGGCTTCCTCTTCCACCTTTTGTCATTGCTCATTTTTGATTTCTGGACATTTCTCTAGCTTCGGTTGCACCAAACTCCTTTAGGTTTTTGATAGGGTTCCTCTCTCTTTGTCATATAGTCGAAGTCCAGCCCACCCTTTTCTTATTTAGATACTTCTACACCTTCAAGCATCATCCCATGGCGAAGGACTGGTGGTACTTCTCCCCACAGTTCGATAGAAAGGGATTGCTGAAAGGTGCCCCCTCTTCTATCCATAACTGGAAGGAGAAGTTTCTTTATGTTCGATGCCCAACCTTGAGGCTAGGGTTGCCCCCTTGGGGCTCCCCAAGGGACTCCATCCGTCGGGCGCTCGGTCTAGGGGGGATGATCATCAAGCCTCCCAGAAACTCCTCAAATATCCAACTCTTTCTCTCCCCAACCTTCTGAAGGAACAGTTTCTGTTCAACATTGGCTTGAGCCCCTTGGATCCCGCCAGTATTTCATCTCTCCTTTTCTTTTCTTCTTTTCCTTTCCTTTCCTCTCTCTCTCCTACTTCTCTTCTTTTCTTCTTTTTCACGCCTTCTTTCTCTTTTTCTTCTTTTTTTCTCTCTCTATTTTTTTTTTTTTTTTAGGCATGGACGCCGAAGAAGCACAGATGCTTGCCAGGGGCCTGAAGGCTCTCAAAAGAAAGGGTGCCACGGCCTTTGGGCTGGCGAAGAAGACCAGAGTGGAGGGGATGAGTTCGGCCGCGCCCGCCCAAGCGACCTCAGCCACCGACGTCCTTACAGACACTGAGCTTCCAGTCGCCCGAGCTTCCTCGAGGGGTTTGAGTTCTCCTATCGAGGTCCCCACTTCGGAGACCCATCCTGAGGAGGTGCCAGGGGGTGAGAGGAGGAAGAGGAGGAAGACCTTGGCCCGCAGGGTCGGCAGTTGCCGGGCTGCCACCGAAGAATCCCGCGGCTCTAAAGAGGAGCAAGGGGATGATCCCTTTAGTGACAGGGACCTAATAAAAAAGCTGGTAGATGGGTGCTCACTGCCCGAAGTCATCCAGAGGATCGTCCGCGTCGATCCTGCACAACGAGTCTGGGACTTGCTGGGGGCCTTCCTCGAGGTAAGCAGATTCATCTTCCTTTCTTTCTTTCACTTCTTCATTTAATTAACTTCTCAGCCCCCATTCTGACCCTCCAGTCGTCCTTACAGCTTGGACACCAACTCCTCACCAACATTGAGATGACAAACAAGACGGTGGAAGGTCAGCAGGCCGAGGCTGCCCGCCTTAAGGAAATGGCCCTCGAGGCGGCCGGTCTCTGAGAAGCGCTTGAGAGAGAGAGACAGACCTCGACAGAACAGAAGGCCACCTTGGAGGAGATGGTGAGGAGGGCGGAGGCCGAGGTTACCAACATGGTGGAACAGATCCCGACCCTGGTCTCGAAGGCCAGGGGTCAAGCAATGGAGGAGTTCAAGGCTTCCACCAAAATGAAGAAGTTGAAGGTTGAGTTCGGCCAAGCCGCATTCAATAAAGGGTTCGAGCTTTGCCAGGAGAAGATGGTCGTGAAATTCTCCGAGCTTGACCTCAGCTTCTTGGATGAGGCATCCGAGGATGAAGCCGGACCCTCCACTGCCATCGCAGCCATCGCGGACCACCCCCCAGAGGTGTCGAGTCCCCCCGTTGATCCAGAGGTCTGAGACCTCTAACATTGTATTCTTCTTTTATTGCAATTTTTCTTCTTTCTTTTGTCTTCAAGAAACGTTCAGTCAATAAAATTGGTCTCCTCCTTGTAGGGGACTTTTCTTCTCTTCTTTTTCTTTCTTTCTTTCTTCTTCTTTGTAATGAGCTGCATCTTAATGCGTTGACCTCCCGATGGTAGCACCCTGTCGAGGTGCTTCCCTTGCCTCAGGGGATTCCGCTGAAGTCCACGATCCAGCGCCTGAAGAAGGAAGTTCTTCATTTGACGAAAAGATTGAAGAAGATAGAAGGCGAGCTCCGCAGGTTGAGGGAGGGTCACTCCGAAGCCACCGCAGAGGCCACCCGCTTCCCAAACCACCACATGAAGGGATCATGGAGTACAGTCAGAGAAAGGCAAACTTCGAGAGGGAGCTTGAGGAACACAGGAAGTGCGCCAGCGATCGAATTTGGGCTCAAGCTGCCAAGTTCAGTTCCCTCCGAGTGGAGCTGTCGGTCGCTCAGGAGAGGATTAGCCAGTTGGAAGGAAGCTCATCCTGGCTTTTGACTCGGGCCGACAGCGATCGAGAATGGTCGAAGAAGGTCTCCGTCCTCCAGCAACAGCTCCAAGATGCCGAGGCGAGCTATGATGCATATCGGGTCGCTAGCGCAAGCAGGTGGACGAATACAAAGGGAGGCTCAGGATGGCGACCGACGAAGTTGCCCACCTTCAAGGGCAGCTAGCTGGAGGAGCTCAGCTTGCTTTCGCTCGGGATTCCAGTGAACTCCAATCCCTAAGAAGAACCGTAGAAGAGCTATCTGTCGCCCTTGGAGAGGGGAAGGCCGAGCTACAGCAAGTGAAGATCCAGCTGGCATGCGAGCAGCAGGCCGTCAAGGATGCAGAGGCAGAATCTGAGGTCCTGAGAAAAAGGCATCGAGAGGCGGAGAACGAAAGCTGGCGATTTCACCGTAGATACATGGAGATATTAATGAGAGAGAGGGAATTGGAAGTAGAAGTCGAAAGTTTAAGGCACTCCCTGGCGAGGGTCGAAGCCGAAAGTTTGAGGTCGGAGGAAGCCAGGCCCCCTTAGGGCTCTTTTTGCCTTTCGTCTTCCCATGTATATATTTTTTCTTTTGTTGTTTTGTCTTGTTCTTGTTGTTTTGCTTTTCTTCCTTTAGCCTGCTGGGCTTTGTAGTGTATATTTTGTGAATGAAATGAAAAAGAGATTTTGTGTTACCTCGTCCATGCATTGCATTAAATCGTCGTCCGCCAAACTTCTTTTGTCTCTTGACTTGTTCGACATCGGTGTCATTCGGAGGTGCCCAGTCATCGCCATGTTGATTTGCTTTTCTTGTCGTCCATGGCCGTAGGCTCGAGCTCGTGGTCTGAACTTTGCATTACCTTGAAGGAGTCATTATTTTCTTGACCTGTGTCGAGAGCCTTCTTAGAGACCGGAGATGTTCGGTAGGAGCTCCCATCTTTGTTGAGATGAAGCTCCTATCTTTCCTTTTTTATTTTCCTCTTCTTTTCTGAGTGAGGGTCCTCCCCTTGCTTTTCGCGGGGTCGCATAGAGGTGTAGAGGTGCCGTTGAGGAGACTTTTCCATTTATCTGATCATGTTGGGCGATCGGGTTTTTATCATCGTCAGGATGAGGTTCTCCTTCTGTTCATGACATAACCGATCTCAGCTCAGGTTAGGATGAGGTTCTCCTTCTATTCTTGACGTAGTCGATCTCAGCTCAGGTTAGGACGAGGTTCTCCTTCTGTTCCCAACGGGGCTGTGGGGGCACATAAAGGTCGTTGCAAGGGCCTCTCCCCCCATCCGGTCTAAAAGAACTGGGTCTTCGACTTTGCTCATGTCAGGATGAGGTTTTCCTTCTGTTCCTAACATGGCTGTGGGGGCACATAAGGGCGTTGTAGGGCCTCTCCCCCCATCCGATCTAAAAGAACCGGGCCTTTGACTTTGCTCATGTTAGGGCGAGGTTCTCCTCCTGTCCCTAACATGGCTGTGGGGGCGCATAAGGGCGTTGTAGGGCCTCTCCCCCCATCCAGTCTAAAAGAATCGGGCCTTTGACTTTGCTTATGTTAGGGCGAGGTTCTCCTCCTATCCCTAACATGGCTATGGGGGCGCATAAGGGTGTTGTAGGGCCTCTCCCCCCATCCGGTCTAAAAGAACCGGGCCTTTGACTTTGCTCATGTTAGGGCGAGGTTCTCCTCCTGTCCCTAACATGGCTGTGGGGGCGCATAAGGACGTTGTAGGGCCTCTCCCCCCATCCGGTCTAAAAGAATCGGGCCTTTGACTTTGCCTATGTTAGGGCGAGGTTCTCCTCCTGTCCCTAACATGGCCATGGGGGCACTTAAGGGCCGTTATATGGGTCTCTCCCCCGATCCGATCTTAAAATAATTAAACTTTCATTTTGCTCATGTTAGGATGAGATTCTCCTCCTGTTCCTAACATGACCATGGGGGCACTTAAGGGCCGTTATATGGGCCTCTCCCCCGATCTGATCTTAAAATAATCGGACTTTCATTTTACTCATGTTAGGATGAGGTTCTCCTCCTATTCCTAACATGACCATGGGGGCACTTAAGGGCCGTTATATGGGCCTCTCCCCCGATCCGATCTTAAAATAATCGAACTTTCATTTTGCTCATGTTAGGACGAGATTCTCCTCCTGTTCCTAACATGACCTTGTTTTGATTGTTTGAAGGGGTTATCCCCGGTCGTAACAAGTCCATGCCAAAAGGGAAAGACATGCAAAGTCGAAAGGAATTCTGATTCAAAGCAAAGTCGTTAGTAGTACATTTACCAATTTTTCGAGTCCCATGGTCGTGGAAGGTCTGCTCCTCCTTGAGGTCCTCCGGTGATGGAGCTGATGGTCCCGATTGGAGGCCGATCTCTGGGCTGCTCTTCCCTCCTCGGTGGTTCAGGTTGCAGCAGGGCCCTGGGCCAATTTTCTCTGCCTTCAGGTTGGCATTGAATGAACCTGTCGAGCCGACCTCGTCTGATGAGCTCCTTGATCTCGTCCTGGAGCTGAATGCACTCCTCTGTATCGTGGTCGTGGTCACGATGGTAGAGGTAGAACTTGTTAGGATTGCGCTTCCCAGGGTGTGTGCGCATCCTTTCCGGCCTTGGCAGCTGCTCCCTGACCTCCATCAGTACTTGAGTTTTCGAGGCATTGAGGGGGGCATAGTTGTTGAATCTTCCTGGTGGAGAACCCCGTCGAACTCTGCGGTTCGGACTTCTCTGCCAGTGTACCCAGGGAGGAGTATGGACATGCTTGTGCCCGGGAGGAGTTCGAGAACGTGGCCGAGCTTCTCTCGGCTCTTTTTCGACTGCGGGCTTACTCAAGTCTCTCGCCTGTCGCTCTCTCGCAGTCTCCTCATCCTTCATTCCGAAGGCTTCTTCTGCTCGGGCGTACCCTTCGGCCCGAGCTAACAGATCAGCAAAATCCCTGGGGTACTTCTTCTCCAGGGAGAACAAAAGGTCATTCTTCTGAAGGCCGCCCTTCAGAGCGGCCATCGCTACCGACTGGTCCAAGTTCTGGACCTCCAATGCGACGACATTGAAACGGTTGATGTAGGCCCGAATGGACTCCCCCTCCCTCTGCTTGATATTGATGAGGGACTCCGAACCCTTCCGGGGGCGCCGGCTGCTGACAAAATGGGCCACAAATTGGTGGCTCATCTGATCGAAGAAAAAGATGGTACCCGGCTTCAGCGTTGAGTACCAGTTTCTCGCCGCTCCCTTCAAGGTGGATGGGAAGGCTCGACATAGAATGGCGTCGGGTGCACCATGAAGCAGCATCATCGTTCGGAAGGCCTCCAGGTGGTCAACCGGGTCTGAAGTCCTATCGTAGCTTTCAAATTGGGGGAGTTTGAAGTTTGGCGGGATCGGTTCCTGCATGATCATTTGAGAAAAGGGAGGGTCAGTACAAATATCCTCACCATAAGCGGGGGGTGTGTGGTGGAGTTCTTCGATCCGTCGGTTCATCTCCTGGAGCCTCCAGTCCAGGAAATCCTCTCGACTACGGGTCTCGAGGGTCCTCTAGCATAATGAGGGTAGAGATCTTCCAGGGGTGGAATCATGATCCGATTGAGGGCTCTCCACCCTCGAATTTGTCTTTCCGGGAAAGACGGGGCGGCTGGCCCAAGTGGCTCGCCCTACCGTCGGATTTTGGTGTTCCGATGATACTCTTTCCAGGCGCACTGATGCCTGCGGCTGCTGCTGTTGCTGTATGGCCTGCACAGCTTCAGTGAGGCCTCTGACCTGCTGCGCCAGTAGGTCAAATTGCTCCGCACCAACCGTCGTTGCCGGAGGAGGAGGAGGAGGCTGGAAAACTGGAGGTGAGGTCGGAGCCTGAGATCTGGCCCCAGAGGTCGTGGATCGTCGCGTGGATGCCTTGCGGGGAGGCATCGGGCAAAGACCTAGTGGAGGAAGGAGGAGAGGACGTCAGAAAAGATGCCCGGAGGCGGTCCGATTGAGCGCTCCTTTAAGAACAAGGGTACTGCAAAGATACAGGCCACCCTTCCTCTAGCGTCAATCTTGTTGGTGCAAAAATCCGCCTGCGTCGGAGAAGCTGGAGTCGAGGGAGTCGCGGTCGCCGTCGGGACCTGCAAAAGAAGTCTAAACTGGAGGTGGGGTTGCTCTGGCAAGACCCTCCGACGCTCAAGTCAGTTCTCTGCCTCAACAAGAATGGAGTACTCGAATAAAAATTTTAGCAGAGTTTCTAGGTAAAAATGAGTGCTTAGAGAATAACGTATCTGGGGTCCCCCTTTTATAAGCAGAGGGAGCAACAGACTGATAGCGATGTTTGTAACCGTCCGGCAGTGGACTGCCCACGGTCAGGAGGACTTTGTTGTGAAGAGTAGTGGAGTGGAATCATGGCTATCACCGGGACATGCCACGTAGAGTCTGTCGTGGGGAGTGGAGCGGCGTCTGTTGTCGTGACTCGCCAGAGGATGGAGGAATCGCGTGGTATCCATCACAGGAAGTGGAGCAGGATCGTGGCCATTATTGCAGTCTGCCAGGGAGTGATGGAGCCACATGAAATCCGTCGCAGGAAGTGGAGCAGAGTCGTGGACGTTGCTGTGGCCTGCCAGAGGGTCCAGGCCTGTCGGTCGAAGTTCGGCTGGAGTGTGTGGCAGAGAGGGGTGGCTAGTTGCCCATCTGAGAGGAGCTCGAAGTCCGGCTATCGTGGGAGTTCGGACGAAGTCTTCCTTCAGTTGAAGTCGGGGATGAGGTCCAGCTCCCGCGGGAGTCCGGATGGAGTCTTCCCGCAGCTGGAGTCAGAGGCGAGATCTGGCTCCCGTAGGAGCCCGAGCGAAGTCCACCTGCAATCAAAGTCAGGGGCAAAGTCTAGCTCCCTTAGGAGTTTGGACAAAGTTTACCAGCAGTCGGGGTCGAGGACGGAGCCCGACTCCCGTAGGAGTCTGGGCGAAGCCTTCCAACAGTCGAGATCGAGAACGAGGCCTAGCTCCCGTAGGAGTCTGGATAAAATCTGGTAGTTGTAGGAATCTATCGTTGGAGAAGTTCAGCCATTGACAAAGTCCGGGGTAGTTCGGATTGGAGTTGAACCTGGCTGGAAGAAGTCTGGAAGGAATTCGGGGAACAGCTGATAGTCGTAGAAGGTCGGCTGGTAGCGGAGCTCAGTGAGCACTTGGGGCGGCTTAATAGATGACTGGGGGAACTCATGTTGAAGGAGCTCGGGTGGTGCAGTGGGAGTTCGTCCGTTGGGGGAATTTAGTCAGCACTGCGGAAATCCGACAGTTGGAGAAGTTCGGAGAGATACCATCTGCAGTCGAAAGCCGGAGGAGTCCTGGGAGGGTCAATCCTGTCAAGAACTTTGGTTGAGGGTATTTTATACCCAACAATGATTAATTCCTAAATTTCTCCTGATCATAGGATCATCATTGGGATGGTGATTGATCCAGATAGACCAGTTCATGGATCACTTCCTTCGAACAGATGGATCTTGAGTCTGCAGCTTAAAGACACTGGAGCGAGAGTACAGGTGATTGTTAGAGAACAACTAATACTGAGCATGACCAACATGAGAAGTCACATGAATGTCTGCTCACTCGTTAGTGACTTTCTCGATGCTACAGTTGTATGACTGGTCCTTTAACCCGAGATGACACTACTGCTCACAGTGAGGCTGTTGGAGTTTCACTGACACATCAACATGGGTCTTAAGGAGCCCTTGTAGTGGATGTTGGTGATAGTTGGTCCACTGTAGGAGTGGGGTGTGCATCAAGATGGGATCTATCGACCCTAACAGAAAAAAGCAGTCCTATGAGATTTAAGAGACTGAGTCCTTAAGTCTATGGCCATAGCATTGTGATTGATGAAAAAAGTTTTTATAGAATCACATATAGACTCAAGCTAATTGAATCTACATATGACGGATGTTGAGATTTGACGATTCATCCATGACCTGCCATCTGGTTGGGACTCACGATAGAGAAACTGTATCATACGTTAACTGCACCTAAAGGTTTATCTTTTATTCTGTTGGGTTGCCACTACATACTGCTAGGTGTCACTGGTGGATTGTGAGACTCATGAGGATCATCTTGATGATCAATGATCCTTAGTGGGCTGAATTGGAATTATTTCAATCCATTGAAAAGAGTTTCAATGATATTGTGATAGAGATCATAATATATCTCACTACTAGACATAATAGAATCTATGAGATCACACACAAAGAGACTTTTGACTGATCAGATGGTTGAATTATGATTATGAATCATAATAGGATTTGATTATCAATTTGATTGATAATTAATCCAATGCAAATGTTGCATTATATATAACTTACTAAAGAGTTAGTGAGTTATAGAAGGATTAATTAGTAATAAGATTGCTAATTGGCTCAATTTGATTGAGCATTGGGACTTGTATCAAGTCTAATTTGATTGAATTTAATTTGACTCATTTTGGATTTGATTTGATTAACCCTATAAGGTTATAGGATAATCCCAAAAGGATTGGATGATTAGTCCTAGTTGAATTAGGATTTGGGTTTGACCTAATTCCTAATTAGACTAGAATATATGTATTTGTAATTGGACTAGGAATCTTCATTTTCATGCTGCACCAAATTCTAATGGGATTAGGATTAAAATTCAGCACCAAGAAAGAGTCCAATTGGACTAGGACTCCTCCAATTAGGAGATATCTAATCTAAATTAATTGGACTCTAAATCAGATTTAGATTTCTATTTATTTGAGTCTAATCTGATCCTAATATGATTAGGATTAGTTGAGATTTTATTTGACTTAAAACTAAGAGTCCCATTGGATTAAAATTCCCTCCATGCGCCATAAGATAAGGACTCCACGCCAACTTGTTTTTGAGCGCCCAAACAACCCATGCCCATAGCAGTTTGATGTTGCTTTTTTCTTCTCTTAATTAGCATGTAAGAAAGCTTTAGAAGCCCCCTATTTATCATGTAAAATCAGTGTGAAACCTGGTATTGGGTGGCATCCATAATTTGCAACAGTCCTACTTCAATTGGACTTTTGATTCCTATCCAAATTTGAAGACCCATCTTCATCTATTTAAACCCTCCACTTGGGATATGTATGGTGTGAGATGAGAGCCAGGTTTGATGCCTAAATAGGTGCCCCTTTTGTGCATGAAAAATCATGGGAAGGAGGGGACGACATGAAGGCTTCATGGCGTGAGGAAAGATAAGTTTGATCCTTTCTTTCTTACACACAACTAATAGTTAGTGGTTAGGACATACTGTCTCCTCCCTCTTGTCCATGTTTAGATATGGATGTCTCTTCTTTTTTTTGTCCAAAAGTTGGACAAAATTCTTATATCTCTATTGTAGAGATTTGGTGCATGGATTTTAGGAAGAAAAGAGAAGAAAGGGTTCTTCTTATGATCTCTAGTGTAGAGATCAAGATCCTTCTACATCTTCTTATTCTCTAAGAGTGTCTTAGGAGAAAAAAAAATTTTCAACCATCAAGTTGCGATCTCTGCAAGAAAGCTAGCACCCTGGTTAAATCAAAAGGCTTCTGATCAGATTAGAATCTCATGTGAATATCCGTAGAGGTCGGATGCTTGTGCGGCTAGAAGGGATCTTCGAAGGACATCCATGATCATTTGTTCGCATTCAAGATTGATTCATGTCTAGGTATATTTTATGTTTATTTTTTTCTATTTGATTTCTGTATTTGAATCTTATCTCACATATGATGATTATGGTTATGGTTTGAAGATATGATTTTATGCATGCTTAGATTAAATTAAATTTAATCTGAAAAATTTTTAAAATTCTGTTGCATACTTATTTTGTAAAATCATGTGTGTATGAAACCATAAAATTCCAACAATAAGATGTTCTAACGACCAACCTTTGGTTGTAAGAAAGAAAGGATCAAAAAACTACCTTGCGCCCCCACAAATTCATGCCGTCCCTCCTCCTTTTTTCTTGGTTTTTCTCCATGATAGACTCCTGGTTTTTGGCATCTATAACCTGATCTAAATCTTCTCCAAACCATCCCACATGCTGGTGTTTAAATAGGCTAAGATGAGTTTCAATTTGAGTGGGAGAAGAGAGTCCAAAACATCTAGGACTCTTCCATTATTTGTGCCGCCCAAAAACTAGATCTTTTTGTACCCATATTACACGATAACAAAAGGGAAATAAAAGTCTTCTCACATGATAAAAGAGAGTGAAGGATTGGCATCAAAGTGGTTGGGATGTGGGTCTTATTGGGCGCACAAAACTAGTTAGGCGTGGGGCTCTTTTAAGATATGGAGAGAAGAGTTTTAAGAACATGGGACTCTATCATAAGATGGCTGTTTTAATCTCAATAAAACTCCAATAAATCTTAATCATTTTAGAACTTGATTAGACTAAAATAAATAGGAATCCAAATCTGATTTGGAGCCCAATTAATTTAGATTGGATGTCTCCTAATTGGAGGAGGAGTCCTAGTCCAATTGGACTCTTTCTTGGTGCTTGAGTCTAACTCAATTTTAATCCTAATCCCATTAGGATTTGGTGTTGCATAAAAATGAAGATTTTTAGTCTAATTAAGAATACATACATCCTAATCTAATTAAAAATTAGATAAAATTCAAATCCTAATTCAACTGGGACTAATCATCCAATCCTTTTGGGGTTATCTGATAACCCCATAAGGTTGATCAAATCAAACCAAAAATGAGTCAAATTAAATTCAATCAAATTGGACTTGATACAAGCTCTATTGCTCAATCAAATTGAGCCAATTGGCAATCTTATTGCTAATTAATCCTCCTATAAATCACTAACTCTTTAGCAAGTTACATAATGCAATATTTGCATTAGATCAATTATCAATCAAATTGATAATCAAATCCTTTTTACGATTCATAATCATAATTCAACCATCTGATCAGTCAAAAGTTTCTTTTGCGTATGATCCTATAGATTCTATTCTATATGATAGTGAGATATATTATAATCTCTATCATAATATCATTAAAATACTTTTCAATGGATTGGAATAATTCCAACTCTGCCCACCAAGGATCATTGATCATCAAGATGATCCTTGTGAGTCTCACAATTCACTAGTGACACCTAGTAGTATGTAGTGACAATCCAGCAGAATAAAATATGAACCTCTAGGTGCAGTTAGCGCATGATACAGTCTGTTTATCGTGAGTTCCAATCAGATGGCAGGTCATAGATAAATCATCAAACCTCAACATCGATCATATGATGGATTTAATCAGCTTAAGTCTATATATGACTCTATGAAAATTTTTTTCCATCAATCACAATGCTATGACCATAGACTTAAGGACTTAGCCTCTTAAATCTCATAAGACTACTCCCTTCTGCTAGGATCGATAGATCCCATCTTGATACACACCCCACTCCTACAGTAGACCAACTATCGTCAATATCCACTACAAAGGCTCTTTGAGACCTATGTTGATGTGTTAGTCAAACTCCAGTAGCCTCACTACGAGCAGTAGTGTTATCTCAGGTTAAAAGATAAGTCATACAACTACAGCATCGAGAAAGTTGTTAACAAGTGAGCAAACATCCATGTAACTTCTCATGTTGGTCACGCTCAGTGCTAGTTGTTCTCTAACAACTACCTGCACCCTCGCTCCAGTGTCTCTACACTACAGACTTGAGACCCATTTATCCGAAGAAAACAATCCGTGCATTAGTCTATCTGGATCAATCACCATCCCCATGATGATCCTATGATCAGGAGCAATTTAAGAATTAAGCATCAATGACACATGCCTCAAATTCTCAATTCTTTGAGAATATGTGTCATCTTCTTGTTAATCCCTTGGATGATTCATGGATACATAAACATGAAAGGTAATATAACTATCCAATAAGTATAAAATCATATCCTAGAAATATGAAATGTGTCAGTCAAGATTGGCTTATAGGGCATACATCCAACAATCTCCTACTTGCACTAAAGCCAATCTGCTATGTACCAAGCCCCATCTTCACAAGACAGGCTATAGTCTTAGGCTAGCTAAGTGACTTATCAGTGGGTCATCCATATTATATGTGGAGTTTGCTCTCTACACCTCTATGTATTTCTACTTGAGGTAGTCACATGTTCTACTGTTCTATGTGCTTGGATATCTGATGAGATCTAGGCTCCTTAGCAAGGGCTATGGAGCCATTATTTTTATAATATAGTGTCATGGCATCTGATGGCATGACAACCAATTCTATAATTAATATTAAAATTAGAATACATCCTACACATCTATAGTGTACTTAGCTTCCATCAATCGATTACTTGAAACCCTTCCAAGATCGAGCAAGTCAGTTAGTAAGACATCATATGAGATATGGTCAGAACGTAGGCCGAACCTCTCTTACTTTAGAGTCTGGGGGTATCCAGCTTATATTAAATGATTACAAACTGACAAGCTCAGTCCTAAGTTTGATAAGTGTAATTTCATAGGGTACCCCAAGGAAATGAAGGAATATTACTTTTACCTACCTGCTGAACAAAAAGATGTTTGTCAGCAGTAAGGCATATTTTTTGGAAAAAAAATTCCTTAGTGAAGGAATAAGTGCCTTCAAAATTGAGCTTGATGAAGTTCGATAGGTAGAAGAACCGACACCAATGATTGAATCTGAACTGAATTTGATGAGATCAAATCTGCAGCCCAATGAACAAACATCCTTAAGGCAACTGGTAGAGTACCGCATCAGTCGGACAGATACTTAAGTTTCATGGTCTGGAATGGAGATCCTGTCGAACTCGATGAGAACGATGAGGATCCGATCACCTACATGGATGCAATGCAGAGATCCGACTTTGATAAATGGCTTGAAGCCATAAGATCCAAAATGGAGTCCATGAAGGTCAACGATGTATGGACATTAGTTGACCCATCTGAAACTTATGGGGTTCACCGACTCCAGCTTTCAGTCAGACCATGATGATAGTAAGAGTGTATCGGGTTATATTTTTACCCTACATGATGGAGTAATCTGCTGAAAAGTTTCAAGCAGAATCTGTGACAGACTCTATTTGCGAAGCAGAGTATATCGCGGCATCCGATGCTGCGAAGGAAGCTGTATGGTTGTGAAAGTTCATCAACAAGCTCGGAGTGGCACCCTTCGTTGATGGCCCTGTCTTGTTATACTGCAACAATACTGGAGCCATTGCTCAAGCCAAAGAGCTGAGATCCCATCAGTGCACCAAATATATTCTGTGCCGTTATCACCTTATCCGAGAGATCGTAGATCGAGGTGATGTCGACCTTCAGAAGATCGATAGAAGGAAGAACCATTTACTAAAACTCTCAGAATCAAAAAGTTTGATGACCACAAATCGAAGATGAGTATATGATACTATACTGATTAGCTTTAGTCCAAGTGAGAGTTGTTAGAAAATATGTCCCAAAGCCAATCGTTAGACGATTGTGCTCATCTTGTAAACTGTATATGAATTTTTATTAATAAAAGTTATTTAATATTTTCATTACAAATTGACTATCTTTGAACTCCTGTATTGTAATGAAGTCCTTAGGACTATATATATTGATCGACAAAGAAGAATTTATCGTTAAGTCATTAAAATTATTTGCGACCAAATGATATGCTATTACTAGGATGATAGCGATATCAAGTGTAGGTTGTTATGTGCTATATGAGTTGGTTGTCCTCTTAATCAAAGAGTGTGGAGATACTATTATGACATATAGATAGAATGTAGGAGTACATTCACATCGAACGTGATCATGTTCGAGCACTCTGCTGTCAAGAGTAGCTTGTAAAGGGTATGGATATAAGTGTCCTTTCGATCTCAGACCACCACGGTGACTTGTAAGCAACACACTGTACTTTAGTATCAGACTATCTGAGTTTCTAACTTAGTGATGGAAGGATACTAGGTGCAGTCAAGTACTTATCAAGTCGGTGTGTGAGTCAAGATGGAATTGACCCCTCTAAATTGGTAGGAGATATGCATCAGTGTATTTCAATTAAGCAAAATCTTGGCCAGGATAATCCATGAGATAGATTTGAAAGGTTGAAATACAATATGGTTGACTTAATTAGGGTTGACAATTAAACTCTAAGTCACTTTGAGTATTTGGGTCAAAGGGATGAATTATACAGGAACCATACGCCAGTAGGTTCTAGAAGGTTGCTTTGCAACACTTTGACCTATCCGATCGTCGGATCATAATTGCTAGATGGTTATATTGATTGATATAGAAAGTTATTCCTATACTATTGGTTTAGGTTCGAACCTATGGGGTCACATGTATTAGAAGATTTGATCAGATCTAATGGCTGAAGAGTCCAATTGGATTGTGACTCTGGTGAAGAGTCCTACTTAGACTAGGACTCTGTGGGAGAGTCTCACTGAGATTGGAACTCTATCATTTATGAAAAATTAATTAGTAATTAAATTATTAATTGACTCAATTTGATTAAGTAAAGAGCTTTGGAACAAGTCTAAGTGAATTAGATTCAGTTCGACTCAGATTGGGATTGATATGATCAAACCCAATTATAAGAAAAATTTGATCCTGATTCGATCAGGATTTGGACTCGGCTAATTCCTAATTGGGTTAGGAATTTGATAAAATATTTAGATTTCTAATTGGATTAGGTTTATTTTTATTAGTAATTTTAATTCAAATTTGATTTGGGTTAGAATTGAATTAGAAATGAAGAGTCCAAATCAGACTAGGACTCTATCCTTATCTTTTGCGCCATATCTGGATCCATGCCAATTTCTCCATGCCTAATTAGATTTAGGTTGTGATTGTTGGTGTTTTGAGAGAGGATCTAGTAAGGGTGGTTGGCTATAGTTGATGAGTCATAATATTATCTCTTGCCTAATTCAAATACGATCCGAATTATAGATAAGATGTAGATTAGGAAAGGAACTTTTCATATATGGTATATTATTGGAGCCATATTATTTTTTTCTTATTTTTCTTGAGAAATCCTTTGGTGTGTGAGACTCTAGAGTTTTTATCCACATCTTAATAATTTTTTTTGGAATTTTTAGGGACACCAAAAAGAAATTTTGGCATTGATTCATGGCATCCTTTCTTGGAAAGTCCTAATTCCTAGTCTATAAAAAGGGGGCCCCTCTCTTGTACATCCCATGATCAATTCTCTTGTAGATTTTTTATTTTCAGAGTCTCTTCTCCTCCTCCTCTCTTTCTCCTCCAGATTCTCTATCACTTTGGAGTATCCAAGGTACTTGTAGAAGAAGAAAGAGGTCAGCTATCGAAGTTGTTCGCAGACTAGCATCTCCGAGCCTTTGATCTGTGCGAGTCTTCACGTGGATTTTCCTATAGAGGCCAGACAACTTTGTGTGACTGCGAGTGATCTGAGGAATACCCTTTCTAACTATTGGATTAGAGGAGATCAAGATTAAAATTTGTTTGGTAACAATTTCTAACTTATTTTGATTCCTATGGTAGATCTAATAGTTAGATTTAGAATTTCAGCATCGATGTGATTGATGTGATTTTTATTTTCAGATCTAAAGTACATATTTTTCATATCAAAAATCTTGATTTGGTAGTCTAAGATTAGATCTTATACATGTAATTAGGATTAAATTATTTAATCTATTATTTTCACTGTACAAAATTTTTTAATTGCATGTATTGTACTACCATAAATTTTCTTCAACTTAGCCTAACTAACAAATGATCAGGTCTGACTTTGGTCGGCCAACTTGACCACCCATCAGAGAGATATGACTAAGTTATTATATGATGAATGATAATTTCAATATCTAAATAAACACCAAGTCTATGGGTCTGCAATGTTTACCTAGACTATTGGACTCATTATCATCCTCCTTAATAGGAGGCTATGATCTAGTTATCCCCATAACTAGCTCATTTTATGCATCTAATAATTTAAAAAATTTGATTAATAATTTGATAAGTAATTAAAAGAGACTGACTAGCTAATCATAATCCTCTCACTGACTTCATCAAGTCACGAAAAGGACTAGACAAGCTGGTCCATTGGACTGGCGAGTCTAAATCTTCCCACTAACTTTATCAAGTCATGAAGAGGACTAAAGACAAGCTTGTCCAAGGGCACCTAATTCAGTCAAACTAATTTAATGATTTAAAAATAAGAGAAGAGATCAGCCAGTAGTCAAAAATCCTTCCATTGACTTCATCAAGTCATTGAATTGGACTAGAGACAAGCTTGATCAAGAGACACTGAAATCGGTCATACTGATTTATCTTAATAGCATGGGTTAACTTGAATCGATTAGTAATCTAATCAAAATATAATCTATTAAATTAGTTAGATAAGTGAGATCAATGGGAGGATTTACCTCGGCTTGCCTTAGACACCATCGAAATGGTCAGGTAAGCGGACAGCCAATTAAAAACCATCGGTCATATTGTCAAGCAATATTGTCAAACTTACCTTAGACACCAATTAGTCGATTAGTTTTGATTTGGTCCACCAAAAGACTTGGGCTAAACCATTGAGCTATGATCTAGTCCATTTGGTATGGTTAAAAATATGGACTTGATCAAGCTACAACTATTGAGGTTGATCTTAGAGAAATTCTGATCTAATCTAACTCAACTCTTGATTAGATTTAATTAATTTCTTTAATTAGTTTAATTTTACTTCTAACCCTAGGTCTAACCCAGTTAGAAGATCTGATTCATGCTAATTCATTTGCCCATCGATTTATGAGATGTCTTAAGGATCTTCAATTCTCAAATCTAGATCGATTAAACTTAATTCTAAATTAAGTGTGTAAAACCTGTGTTTTAGTTTTTAGAACTATTCTATCATAATTTCATGTGAAACATACCATATGTTCCATATTATAAAAACCAATTTTAATTTCTATATTTAACAATAAAATATATATATATATATGATCTAAACTTCATATATATATCACATGTATCATGACTATTTTTAGATCACTACTAATTACATCTTATGTAACATGCAATTTAGATCTTAAAATAATTTTCATATATAAATTTATTTTATTAAAATTATAATTAATCATAAATTATTTTAGATCTAATCTAAATATATTTATAATTAAAATAATTTTAAATTTTTTTTGCTGTTCTTCTTCATGAGACTGGACTGCAGTAGCACCCCTATATGTCATAAGATAATTCATCAAATGGGCAAGAGAGAGACTCAATCCCTACTTCCTCTTATGACTGGATAGCCCAGTGATCATCTCAGTTCAAGTACTGGGCTACTAAGATTAAAAATTTAATTTCTAAAATTAATTGTATCCACCTATATAATAAATAAAATCCAAGCGTGCACACATATGAACATCATATATTATGCACCTATATTATGCAAGCGTGCACACATATATTATGCACCTATAATAAATAAAATCCAAGTGTGCACACCTATATTATGCACCTAATCTAATTAGACCACATCATCATATGATGTTGCAAATTAATTTTAGATCTGAGCTTATTTTATATAGCATATAAAATATTTAATTCAAATCTAAAATCATATAGAAAAATAATTCAAATACACATATGAATGCATAGAAATAAAATTTTGATTAGACCAAATTTGATGTTGTGCAGAATTTTACTTAAAATTAGATATGAAAATCTATCAAAATAGATTCAATTCAGATCTTGATTAAGTCTAACTTTTAATTCAAAATAATACTATAAAAATTCTATTGAAATAGATTTAAAATAGATTTTAATTTGGTTGTTATTTCAGTAAAAATCTATATTAAGAAAATCTATTATAACAGATTTATAACGACCTTTAATCAACCATTGATTAGGTTCTTGAAATCTTGGTCAAAACCAGATTACAAAGTTTATATTAATAGGTCTAAATCAGATTTATTATTTATCATAAAAATTTAGACATATATCTCATACATATGTATCAAAAAAATTAATCTATGCATCTATATATCAGCCTGGCTCTGATACCAGTTGAAGAAAAAAATTATCCAATCTGATCAGATCGCTAGGGTGCATTTGAATAATTTTTTATAATTTATAATCATAATATTTTTTTTTATCAGAAATGCAATGGAATGGGGATCAAAATTCTCAAGGGATTCTCGAATCTAATATCTTGTGAGACCTGAAAGCATAGGCGTTCTACTTCACGCACATGTCAGGCTCCGTAGGGAAGCGCGGGATGATTTTCTTGGACATTAATTTTTAGAAAAGGAGCAAAGAAAGAATGAGATCTCATCTCATAGCAAGGGGGCACCTGGATAGGAGTCTTCACGCCATCACATGGGAGACTCCACATGCCAAGAAGAAAAAGGGATGCCTCCAATTTTTTTTCTTTGCCGCACCACCCTATCTTTCACCATGTGATTTTTTTCTTTCTTTTGTTATGTTGCACAAAACCAAGATGATGTTACATGGTGATTATTAGTCTCCCCTTTAAATAGATCAGGCATCTTAAATCTGGTCAAAGACATAAGGAGTTTGGATTCCTCATCCAAATAGGAAACCGTATGTTAGAGAAGAGAGAGTGCCTTCCAATTTGCATGAACACCTTCACGCACACCCATTTCTAGGTGAAAATTTTAGCATCTCTTCTCTTCCTTGGTCAGCCTATCTGAGAGAGAGAGAGAGTCTCAGCTATTTTGGACTCTTTGGTTCTAAACCAATTGGTTTCAAATTTGACTCGTTTTGGATCTAGTTCAAATCTGATTCGAACCAGATTCAAAGAGCTTGTCAATCCTAATCTAATTAAGATTCTACTCTAAGTCTAACTTAAATTTTTAATCTAATTAATTTTTAAATAAATCAGATCTAATTTAAAGTTAATTAGAATATAAATTCAATCTCTCATAAATCTCTTGGATCATTAATCAGACCATTATCATCTTCGGAATTAAACCTGAACCTCATATCTAGTGCTAACTAGACATAGTCAACTTGTGTAATTTTGTCTAACCACAAACTTAATTCTCAATTAAGCTAATCTATTTGTTCAATCAGGTCACATACTTTCAAATTGAACACATATATTTAGATCAATTCTTTCCTACTTTGTCTGACTTTGTGCGTGACTCCATAGGTTCGAACACTAAGTCGGTAGTACAAAAAATTATTTTTTATACTAATCGAAGTACCATCTAGCTAAAAGAATAGTATCCTACAAGCCAATTGCATGGAGATGCGAGGAACTTTTTTTTTATTTTCTTCCTACTCATTTGCATAACATTAGTTATTTTATTTATGAGGTATTATGTTTCATTATTTACTGCATCATATTTTTATGATTATGATAAACCTGATAGATTAGGATAATAATTTTAGGACCACGATGAGATCATGTCAGTGAGATCTAAAATCTTAATAGCCCCAATCTAAAATATTCTCAATCATTGGATCATCAAGTCGGAGATCGATGATTCTGATAAGACTGATACATCCTATGTATGCTCGATAGAGAGGATGGTTGATCTCACAACCACTTATGTGGTAACACTAATACAAGGATGTAGGTGCTCATTAGAGAATGAGTTCACTGAACTGACCCATAGGAAGAACATCTGATGCAGCCTTATAGCATGTCAACAGATGGTTCTTCAGTGGGAGTGGTGCATGTAATCCTTTGACCTGAGATCACTAAGGTACCTTGTGTACATGGACTCTTACTTTGATTTATTTTTTAGCACATCATTTTGAGATGTGTGTGGGATTTTCTGGGTATGATGAAGTGTGCATGGAGGTTGTGAGTGATCAACAAGGAATCAGTCACTCCTTGTAGGAAGAGAAAACATCCAATGTGATCTCATAGGATGATGTTTCTAAGAGTCTCTGACCAGAGCAGGGATGAACAGTAGAAATGATTTCTACTGATTCATCAATCGAATCATCATCATCGGATCGAGATATATATAATTAGATATTTGGGTTTGACATATTTTCATATCCATGATCTTTTCAGGACATTATGTGATCGAAGGATTGAATTGCATGGTACTCACCATGGAAGGATAATTTTAATATTTTTACTAAATTCTAAATCTTCTGGATAGTCATGATACATTACTAGACATTAATCTTAACTTGTATACTTATCAAAATTAAAAAAGTTTAATTCAAAAATCAATGAAGAAGAGTCCTAGTTGATTGGAACTCTTGAGTTGACCTAATCCAATCAGATTAGGGTTACATCGAGAGTTTGGGTTCACTGCTGGCTAAATTTGGAACTTAATGAGTCACACACAATAAAAATTTGATCTTGATCTAATCTATTTGAATTTATTATAAATTTAATGGGTTAATTAAATTGTTAGCACATGAATTAACCCAAGTTTCCAATTGGGTTCAGTGCAATGGTGTTTGTGCTAACCTAGACTTGTTGCCTTGACCTAATGTCATTGGATTTGAACCATCTAATTTATTAGTTGATTTATCTAGATTTTATAAAAGTGTTTCACCTTTCTCCATGCCAAGCCACATGCCAAATTTATTTGTAACACCCATTTATTTTATGTGTTTAAGTGGAGTTGTCCTTCTGGTTTACTCCTCTTAAATTCTTTCCATTATCCACTCGTTCCTTAATTTTGTGTGCTATCTGATGGTGCTTGGGATATGTGGACATGGAAGAGGAAGTGGAATCCTTCTCTTTAAAGGAACTCCATGCCAAAAAATAAATGGGACACTCCTTTTGTGCGTTGAGATATGAAAAGTCCTTAATTTAATGGACTCTTGGTATTTCATGTGTTCTCCCTTTCCACGTGCCATATTTTGGCATTCTGATTTTTTCTAACAGAGGAAGAGTCCTTTTACTTGTTAAAGACCTCTTATTCCATGCCTTAACCTATGGGATTCCATGCTAAAAATTAATTTTAGCATGTAAGGGAGGTGGGATGCCAAGAGTTGGCGCCCCTTGGAAAAATATGTGGCACCCCTTCATACCTTATATAAGGGGCACCCCATATCGCATAAACTCTCATCCAAGGGTGGTTTGGATGTGGAATTAGATGAGGAAGAGGTATAAAAAATTTGAAGTGAAAATAGAAAGGAAAAGAAAGAAAAAAATAGAAAGGAAGAGAGGAGAAAAGGAAAGTATGAGATACTTATCCTAAAAATCAGATTGTTCATGTGTTGAACATAAAATTTGATTTGTGTGTGTGTGGTGAGATCTTTTGGAAAAAAATTCCTAAAGAGATCCTAGTGGAGGTCATGAAGGCATATAAGTAATGGTGCAACTAGTTCTTGCGAAGGATGGTCGGTAGCAAGCTTGCGAAGAAGGCTGCAGCACCATGATGAATTAGGAAGGGCCCTGATCAATCCCGTGTGGATTACCATTGGAGGGCTTCTACTTTGAAGTCTCATGGATATATCAAGATTACCAGTTCATGGTCTTCATGATGGTATATAACTTCTGATCTTCTCTTGTTATGTATGCTTTTGATATTTGATTGCAATCATCAAGGGGTTCTTAGGGTTTTGTATTCCGATGGACTAGTTTAATTGTTAAATATTATTTTTAATTATTGAATGCATGTTAAAATTTTTGAAATTAATATTTTGCTACATCATCAGAACCCAACAGTGGTATCAGAGCCACCCTTGATTGATTCAATTAAATTTCATATTATTTTTGTGATATGGATTAGATCTAATTCAAACTATGTCAAAATCAGATTTTCTAATTGATGTTTAATAGATGTTCTTAATGTATTTTTGTAAATGATAAATATTATCAATCCATGATTGAACTTTGGATATGAAAAATTTTATGGTCTTTAGACTTTTGTGATATCAAAAATCCTATGATCTATTTTTTGATGGAATTGAAATCTAATGCATGTGATGCATGGAGCCTTGGAATGCTACATGTGGATGTAGATTGCCAAGACTTAGGATTTTTGCATTTGATGCATCTACCTTAGATCCAAAGGCCGACCACCATGTTATCGGATACTCACCATTGTGGGTCGACCATTTTGGTTGTTTGCTCGAGGAATGTGTGGTGCCGAAAAAAATTTGATCATGGAAAAGAAGCATTAGATATGGATTAGAGTTTTTGCCAGTGGATTTGTTTAACTATAATTTATTATTCTAATGTACTTAGAATTAATGATTATAGATTAAATCAAATTCATGGTTCTAATTTGATTAGAAGTCATGTTTAAATTTAGGTTGATCTAATTATCATTTACCTAATTTAATTAGGGTTTGAGTCATGGTTGACCGAATCTATGCTAACCTAATTGGATTAGGGTTAATCTAAGAATTGATCAATCTAATTCAAATGAATGACAAATGATTGACTTAAAGTTAAATTGGGTCAAGAGTTGAACCCGAACCAAAACCCTAGATGGGTTTAATATCCATATATTTAAACATCTTTATTGATATGTGTATGAATGATATCACAATAAAAATAATATGAGTAGTTTGTTATAATATTTTATAATTATTATAAAATGCATGTTGATTGGTTATGGACTATGGAACATCCATGTGATGGATGTTTACATGAATGCTTTCCTTTTGGCTAATTATATAGATGCATCTGCAAGAATTACAATAGGAGCTGGGTGTCCTTGATACATTATATTATCAACTGAACCTTTCCTTTCTATATTTCCAACTGTTGATTGAGATTTTTTACATATTGATGTAAAATTATAAAAAAAAATATTTGAGAATAGATAGAAATTGTTTCTTTCTATTTTTAAATAAAGATTAAGTATTCATGGTAGACTTTATGGAGATGAAGACTGGACTACCAGGCTTTTGGAGAGTAGAGGTGTACTAAGATTGACCATGAGATGGTTCAATCAATAATGCACCAGGGTTTAACCCATTAATCATCCTGTGGCTCGGATGATTTTTTAAAAAGTCTATAACTATTTGTCTTCCTTTATATATGCTCTTACATACTGGTAGTTATAATTATAGTTAATTTAAATTGCATATGATGCATGATATATATATTTAGGATGTGCTTGAGACCTAAGTCCCTCATTCAAATTATATTAAGTCATAATGGTGAAGTATTTAGAACACTACCCATGCCTTCCTTCATACTAAGCCTGTATTATGTCAAGAACCATAGTAGGCTTATTGTGCTATCCACAAAGCTTGCTGTGGGGACTGATTTGATACTGTCTTGGTGCATAATAAAACTAATTATACTTAGCTCATACTAGGTCAATAGAGTATGTCAAAAACTATAATGAGTTTGTTGTGCTATCCATCAGGCTTGCTATAGTGATTGGTATGATGTTGATCTAGTGATGCTTATGGCATATTCTGGTAGTGCTGTCTTGTTGTGCTATCCATAATGGCAGTATTATTCAGGTATGACCATATAGGATTGAAGGGTACGACTTAACTAAAATACTATAGTTTGTTGTGCTATCTACAAGGCTATAAGTATTTTAGAGGTAAAAGTTATGTTGAGAGTTATATGAGATATAATTAGTAAAGAGTTACTTACCCTTAAACTCATAGGAGCTTGTTGTGCTATCTACAAGACTTTTTATGAGAAATTAAGATCTCAATCCCACTAAAAAACTTTATAATAAGGTTCTTCAATTTTATACTTAAGGACTATGAAATTTGTTAAAATAGTAGGAGACACAATTAGATAAAAATCTCATCTAAATTGTGCATATCATCATAAGTAATCTTTTTATGTTCTAATATACAAATTAGCATCTTTATTATCACTGCATAGGATATTTTTAAATTTGACCGAACATCATGGAATGGTTGAGGAATCTGAAAATAATTCTCATATAGGAGAAAGTCTCCAATTCTCCTAATTCTATTTTAATCAGAGTTGATACTGTATAGAAGAAAAAATCGCATATGAGATATGACGGGGATGACAGTATGACTATCAAAGTGTATTCTGATTAACTTAATCATCCAATTAGGTTATTATCATGGATGGTGAGTTATTCTAGGATTAGATCCTGCTAACTCTCCTTATTTGCTTCTTTAGTATCCCTTAGGAGAAGAAGGTGAAGAATGTCTTTACTATGGGTATCTAATATCATTATAGCAATGATGAGCACTAAATTGTAAGAGTTGTCTTGTAAATGTGAAGCAATAGTAGGATGCAAAAGTTGCATCTGCTAATGGTTTGTATGTGATACAAACTATTTATCATTGAGTGTTTCAACTTCAAAATTTTAGGTATGTGATACCTAATATAGGTCTCACTTATGCAAAGTGTTGCTGGACCTATAAAGCTAAAGTAAAGTAACTACATGCCTTTTGGCACTAATAGATAGTCCGTTCATGCTAAGACTGTTGAAACATACTTATTTAGAAATTAATAGACCATTGTTATATGCCTGAATTATCAGAAACATTATCTCAATCCCTATGTTATTGTAACATAGATTTGAAAGTAATGTTAAAGAGTAAAAGTTACTCTCCTTCTGGTAAATATTATAGCTATGGCCTTATATTTCCGTCACTCAATGATGTTGTTCTTTATATTGATGAGAAGAATATATGATGGTCACATATCTCTAGCTTTACCAACTTGGCTATTTTTGTGAGTCAAAGATAAACAAGTAATACAAGGAAGAGTTCTTTGTCTGTATAATTTTGAATCATATAGAACTTGTAAATCTTGTCTCATGGACAAAATGATCAAGATCCCATTTATTTGACATGGAAAAAGACGAACAAGGTATTAGGTCTTAAACATATGGATGTTCAAAGACTAATAATACCTCGACCCAAAAATAGACACTTCATATGAGATATGGTGTGTTCCTTAAATATGCTTTACAAATTTTAAGTCTCATTCTGTGAAAATATCCTAGAAGTTGCTGTATATATTTTGAATTAGATATCAATAAAATCTGTAATGAGCACTCCATATGAGATATAGAAAAGGCAAAAGGCAGGTTGCCAACTTATGTGAAAAGAGTTGATGTACATAAGTTTTGTGCTAAATCAGATTTTGTATAAGCGTATAGGTTATCCTAAAGATTAGTATGAGATACTATTTTTACCATTTTAACGGACAAAAGGTGTTTTGATAGTAGGTATGCCACCTTTTAGGAAAAAAAATTTCTAAGAAGGGGACAGTGGGAGGATAAATGAACTTGAGAAGTTCAAGACCTATAAGCTATCCTATCATAACCTGTAAAGTGTCCACAAGTTGATTCTCGATCAGATGTGTTCATTGATGTCATGAAATATACCTCCTCACCGAAGGTCAATTTGAGAATGTAATGTACCCTCAAAATATGGATTTATTATTGAGAATGATAATACACCATACATCATTGAGAATGATATTTTTCTTGACCTATTTGGAGATTGTCATGAGAAGAGACTCTGACAGTTGGCTTGAAACCATAATATCCGAAATAAACACCCTGAACATCCACTAAGTGTAGACTATGGTTGAAGCACCTATGGGTAGGACCCAATAGGTTACTATCAGGGATGTCTATCCAATTTTGGCTATTGCCAAATATCTAGAGATTTTGTCTCTAGTGGGAGGGCAAATACATTTATGGATTCAAGCAGGCATTGAGGAGTAGGTACTTCTATTTTTGATTAGATAGTTAAAATATTCGACTTTATCAAATATAGATGAACTATGTGTGTGTACAAGAAGACAAGTAGGAGTCCTACTAACTTCTTGGCTATATATGTGGGTGACATACAGCATATTCGGAAGATAGTCCTGATATTGCACTCGATCAATGGCATGCTTATCACAAATATTTTCATGAAAAAGACTTGGGTTAAGCATCCAATATACTTGGCATCTATAGAGATAGATGTAAGTGGATGTTAGACTTGTCGCTATCTAGGTACATGAAATTCATGTTGAAAGGGTTCAACATGAATGGGTGTAAAGGAGTTTACTTATCCATATATATAATGTACCAAGCCTGATGTGAATTGTGTTCTGTGCATAATCATTGATTTTGGGCAGATCCATGATTGAATCTTTTAAAAATTGTGAAAAGCATTCTCAAAGTACTTGAGAAGTACTAGAGGAGCAGTGAATTGAAAGAGTTTCAAGCAACGAACTGTGTTTGACTCAGTTAAATACTGTCAGTAAAGATTGCTAAGGAAAGTTGCCTGATGAAGGGTTCATCACTGAATTGGGTCTGGTCTCACTAAGAACCCACGCACATCCTAGGCACTTTCACCTCATTCATGATTTAATCATAAAATGAGTAAATATTAAGAACATTATAATGGACCAGTTCACTAAGCCTTATACAGCAGCAGTGTAATCGCCATCCTGATTGCATGGGCATCAGGTACAGGGGCGATTGACTTTAGTGCAAGTGGGAGATTGAAAGAATAGTACCCTACAAGCCAATCACATGGAGATATGAAAGGACTTTTCTTTATTTTCTTCCTACTCATTTGCATGACATTAGTTATTTTATTTATGAGATATTATGTTTTATCATTTACTGCATCATATTTTTATGATTATGATAAACCCCATAGATTAGGACAATAATTTTAGGACCATGATGAGATTATACAAGTGAGACCTAATATCTTGATAGCTCCAATCTAAAATATTCTTAGTTGTTGGATCATCGAGTCAAAGATCGATGATTTTGGTAAAATTGGTACATCCTATGTATGCTTGATAGAGAGAGTGGTTGATCTCACAACTACTTGTGTGGTGATACTAATACAAGGATGTAGGTGCTCATTAGAGAATGAGTTTACTGAACTAACCCACAAGAAGAACATTTGATGGAATCTTACAGCATGTCAACAGATAGTTCTTCAGTGGGAGTGGTGTATGTGATCTTTTGACTTGAGATCACCATGGTACCTTGTATACATGGACCCTTACTTTAGTTTATTCCCTAGCACATCACTTTGAGATGTGTGTGGGATATTCTGGGTATGGTGAAGTATGCATAAGGTTGTGAGTGGTCAACAAGAAATCGGTCACTCCTTGTAGGAGGAGAGAACATCCTACGTGATCTCATAGGATGATGACTTTGAGAGTCTCTGGTCAGAGCAGGGGTGAACAGTAGAAATAATTTCTACTAGTTCATCAATCGAGTCATTATCATCAGATTGAGATACATATGGTTAGGTATTTGAGTTTGACATATTTTCATACCCATGATCTTTTCAAGATATTGTGTGATCGAAGGATTGAATTGCACGGTTCTCGCCATAGAAGAATAATTTTGATATTTTCATCAAATTTTAAATCTTTTAGATAGTCATGACATATTGCTAGACATTAATCTTGACTTGTGGACTTATCAGAATTAAAAGAGTTTAATTCAAAAATCAATTAGGAAGAGTCCTAGTTGATTGGAACTCTTGAGTTGATCTAATCCAATCGGATTAGGGTTACATTGAGAGTTTGGATCTACTGCTAGCTAGATTTGGAACCCAATAGATCACACACAATAAAAATTTGGTCTTATTCTAATCTATTTGAATTTATTATAAATTCAATGGGTTAATTAAATTACTAGCACATGAATTAATCTAAGTTCTCAATTGGGTTCAGTGCAAAGGTGTTGTGCTAATCTAGACTTGTTACCTTGACCTAATGTGATTGGGTTTGAACCATCTAATTTATTAGTTGGTTTATCCGAATAGCCAAATTTATTTATAACACCCATTTATTTTATGCATTTAAGTGGAGTTGTCCTTCTGGTTTGCTCCTCTTAAATTCTTTCCATTATCCACTTGTTTCTTAATTTTGTGTGCTATCTGATGGTGCTTGGGATATGTGGATGTGAAAGAGGAAGTGGAATTCTTCTCTTAGAAGGAACTCTATGCCAAAAAATAAATGGGATGCTCCTTTTGTGCGTGGAGATATGAAGAGTCCTTAATTTAATGGACTCTTGGTATTTCATGTGTTCTCCCTTTCCACGCACCATATTTTGGCATTTTGATTTTTTTTAATAGAGGAAGAGTCCTTCTGCTTGTTAAAGACCTCTTATTCCATATCTTAACCTATAGGATTCCATGCTAAAAATTAATTTTAGCATATAAGGGAGGTGGGACGCTAAGAGTTGCCCCTTGGAAAAATATGTGGTGCCCCTTCATACCTTATATAAGGGGTGCCCCATATGGCATAAACACTCATCCAAAGGGTGGTTTGGACATGGGATTAGATGAGGAAGAGGTAGAAAAAATTTGAAGTGAAAATAGAAAGGAAAAGGGAGAGAAAAATAGAAAGGAAGAGAGGAAAAAAGGAAAGTATGAGATACTTGTCCTAAAAATCAAATTGTTCATGTGTTGAACATAAAATCTGATTTGTATGTGTGGTGAGATCTTTTGAAAAAGGGTTTCTAAAGTAGTTCTAGTGGAGGTCATGAAGATATATAAGAAATAGTGCAATCAGTTCTTGCAAAGGATGGTCGACAGCAAGCTTGCGAAGAAGGCTGCAGCACCATGAGGAATTCAGAAGGGTCCTAATCAATCCCATGTGGATCACCATTGGAGGGCTTCTACTTTGAAGTCTCATGGAGATATCAAAATTATCAGTTCATGGTCTTCATGATGGTATATGATTTCTGATCTTCTCTTGTTATGTATGCTTTTGATATTTGATTGCAATCATCAAGGGGTTCCTAGGGCTTTGTATTTTGGTGGACAAATTTAATTGTTAAATATTATTTTCAATTGTTGAATATTTGTTAAAATTTTTAAAATTTATATTCTGCTGCATCACCAGAATCCAACACTAGCAATAATTTTCGATGTCTAGATAGGTCAAATATTTGCAAGGAAACACTTAAGAACTATAGAATATGATTATCGCATAATTCATCTCTTTGATCCTAAATACTCAGGATGACCTAGGGTTTAACTGTCAATCTTGGTTTAGTCATCCATATTGTATTTCAATCTTTTCAAATCCTATGATCTATCACATATATTGTCCCGATCGAGGTCTTACTCAATTGAAATATAGTGATGCATCAACTCCTGAAATGTGAATGGGTCAATTCTAACTTGATCCACACACTGACTACCACAAGTACTTGACTGTGTCCAAAAATCTTCCATCACTGAATTAGAAATTCAGGTAGTCGATATCAAAGCATAGTGAGTTGCTTGTAAGTCACCTTGTGATCTCAGGTCTGAGGGACACTTATACCCATATTCTTCGTGAGCTGCTCTTGACAGTAGAGTGCTCCCCAAGTGAATCACTTATTCAGTAATGATGTACTCTTATATCTCACCTGTATATCATATCAGTGTCTCCACCCTCCTTGGTTAAGAGGACAACCAACCTATATGGCACACAATGATCAATACTTGATAAATGTCATTATCCTTTAATGATGTATCATTTGGTCACGAACATGTTTAAGAATTATTCGATAAATCCTATTTTATCGATTGTCATAAGTTCTAAAGACTTCATCACAACACATGAGTTTTTTTAAGGAAGATGTACACCTTATGATGAAAAATACCAAATAATTTTTATTAATCTATAATTTATATACAAATTATAAAGAGCACAATCATCCAAACGATTGACTTTAAGATATATTTTCTAACAGAAATATGGGTTTTATTTAAGAGCCTTATTTTTGGATTCATGTGAGAGATTAAAAAATCTGATTTTCTAAACCCATCTCCTTGTGTCCACACCCCTTTCCTTCTCCCATCTCCCTTGCATGCCCAAAGGGTTGGGCGTCCTCATCTCCACTAGCCTAAAGTAGTTAGGTGAGTTCTCTTGTGCCAAGAAGAAAAGGTGTGATCTCAAGCATTGAGATTGTGAGGAAGCGGATCAAGCATTGATCCAGGATCCAAAAAGGCTCGGTAAAAGAACGATCCAAAGTTGATCCTCATGGATACCTGTAGAGGCTAGGAATGTACACGACTCCATATGTGAACCTCTTTCAGATCCACAGTATACAGATGTAGTGTTCATCTACCCGCACAAGGTGATGAGATCATCTCTCTCTATTTTATATGCCGATATAAATGCTTAATAAATCTGATTTAGATCTATGCCTAGCGTGTCGGATCGGTGAAAAATTTTTGAATTCTGCTGCCTCTGATTCGAACCGATTCGATGCGCCACCCAATCTTTCAACTAGTATTAGAGCCAAATTGTATGGATCATAGATCCAAATCAGATCAGATTTGGTTCAAATGAGATCTGAAGTAGTGATCAAAGATGAAAATATTTAGATTAGATCTATAGATCTAAAAGTGTTTTAGATGTAAATTCAAAATTTGTTAGACTAGATATGATATATGAGATATGCTAGCAATTGTTGCATAGATCTAGTCTAATTGTCTGAGTAGCCAAGTACTCTAAATGGGTTTATCATCCGACTGTCCGATCATAAGAAGAAATAGGGATTAAAGTTCCTCTCTTTTCCAATCAATAGATTTTCTTATGATGTGTAGGGGTGCCAAGTGGTTACATCCCATGAAGAAGAACAATGAAAGAAAAAACTTAATTTCTTGCAAAATTCTAGATTTGGAACGCTAAGCTTTGATTGATTATTATGCATGTTTTTATTGTTTAGATATGAAAAATATTTTCAAATCTAAATTAGAACTTTTGTGATGCATGCATAATCTAAAAACTGTGAAACCTGCTATTGGCATGCCTGCTAAGTCGACTCAATCCTTGTTGAGTCGACTCAGTGCCCTGATGGGTAGGACTGAGTCGACTCAGTGCCCTGATGGGTCATCTCAGTCTATGACTAAGCTGACTACGTTGTCGGACTGAGGGCAACAGGTTTCTGTTTGTCATAGGAAAGTTGGCTCAACCCTATGATTGAGCCGACTTACTGTACTGAGCTGACTCAAGTCCAGGGTGAGTTGACTTAGTTCTGTGAACAGATTTTTTTTGTATGTGATACAATACAATGTAATTTAAATTGTTTATACATTAGATCCATGAACTTAATTGAGAATTAAGAGATGAAATTAAATAGATCTAAAAATTATGAATTCAAGATCTAAGTCAATTTCATAATACATGGGTTCAGAGTGTGGGTAGCTTTATTAGGTCTAGTTTGAGCGGTTGATCAAATCGAATCAAATATTAGTTAGGAGGGGATCAAATGTGCTTATGACCAATCCAAGTAGTTGTATGTTTGGTTAGATCAATTAACAGCCATATGTTATCGATCAACTTAAGACCTAATTCAGCTCAATGGTTCGAGCCTGGATCAATAGACTAACCTGATCAATTCTAATCAACCAATTTGGTGTTTAAGGTAAGTACATAGATGATGGTTCTTTAATTGGTTCTGTTATCTAACCTGATCAATTCGTTGGTGTCTATGGAAAGCATGAAGGAACCAGATCTAGGGTTTCAGGGTTAGATCTTGAAAAAGAGGGTTAGATCTTGAAACTTTTTCAAGATTATACAGCGGAAGACTAAAATAAATCAAAATTTATTTTCTAAGATCAGAAAATCCCTAGATCTAAGATCCTATTACATGATTATTACATGGCATTAAATCAAAAATTAAAATATATAAATATAGCATGAACTACATGTTGATCATATCAACATGTTTCTATACTACATCTAATGTATGTATTAAACAATAGATCAGATCTATTACCTTGCAAGTTAGACATTCTAACCTTGCTGATCTGGGCTTGAGGATGATGTTGCAAGCCGCACACGCGTCCGGCCTCTAGGAGTCGTCCACACGAGCCTACGAATCTCGATCAGAAGTCCTGCTTCAGGAAATCAGCACAGTATGCTAGTACTGCGCTGATCCTTCTTTGATGGTTGATCAGGTGCCTCCTTCTTTTTGATTTGGACTCTTCCAAAGATGGAAAGTAGAAGGAGGAGTTTCAAATATGAGACACTCTCAGGAAACTCAAGATGGAGGGAGGAAAGATGTGAAAACAAAAACCCAAGAAGAAGACCCTCTTCTTCTTCACGTTTTTCTCTCTAGACACCCAAACTTATATCTTTTATATATCTACGACCCAAAGGTATTTCTCTCTGATTTTTGTATGGCAGAAAGGTCTCTCAAATATCTATCTCCCCTTAAAATTTTATGAAGAAACTTATCTTATATAGAGAGATATGATAGAGTCCTTGTCTAGGTCAAACACCTAGTCAAGGCTTATCCAAACATGGCAAGTTAAGGGATGCCCAACTCTTGAGCACCTCCTCCATATTTTCATACATGGATCACCAGAAAAGGGTATACAATGTAAACCCTAAAAGCCATGAAAATTCCAAAAAAAATTTGGATAAATTCGGTGCAAAATTGAAAGAGTTTTGGATTTCTAAAACTCTATCTCATAGAATTCAAAATCCAAACTTATTCCTTTTAGATTTGATCCAAACCACCTTCCATGTAAGAAAGAAGAGAAGAGACCTTTTGTGAACGTGAGAGAGATCTGGGAGAGGGCTTTTGTCGCACAAAATAAGTGGAGATTGGTGTTGAATAAGAGAGAGGGCGTGGAGAAGGCTTATGTGGCGCAAGGTGGAATCCTAGTCCTACTAGGATTCTGTCTCATGACTTGTTTTAATTTGGTTTCCCAAACTAAATCAAATCAAAATTAGATCAACCTAATTAAAATAGGTCTTAACCTAATTAAGAACCTAATTTAATCAGATTAAATTAGATTTAAATCTGATTTAATTTTCTAATCAAATTAGAAATTAGATTGACCCAAGTCCTAGTTGAACTAGGACTAGTCTTTCCTTGCACTTGGCTTATCCAATAAACCAATTGGACTTGATCCAATCAAGCCCAAACTAAATCTAATTAAATCATATTTAATTAGACTTAATCTCAGCCCATTGGCTTAATCAAATTAAGCCAATTAGCAATCTAATTGCTAATCGATCCTCCTGCAACACTTGCACTGGGTTAAATATCAATCGTATTGATCATCTAACTCTAGAACGATTCTTAATCATTGATCAACCATCTGATCGGATCATGAACTCTAATGTGTGTGACCTCATAGGTTCGAACCTAAGCCGGTAGCATAGGAATAAATTCTTATACCAATCGAAGTGACCATCTAGCAATGGTACCCGACGACCAGATAGGTCGAATGTGTAGAACAACATCCTTAGAACCCATGCGGATATAGTTTTCATATAATTCATCTCCTTGACCAAAATGATCATAGGACACCCCCAGAGCTCAACTGTCAACTCTGATCAGGTTGTCCACATTGTATTTCAAAATATCAAATCCATCTGATGGATTACCCTGGCCAAGGTTTTGCTAAATTGAAATACAGCGACTCATTCTTCTCCAACTCTTGGAGTGGTCAATCCCATCTCGATCACACTCTGACTTCGCAAGTACTTGACTGTGCCCAGAAGCCTTCCGTCTCTGAATTAGAAATTTAGTTAGTCCAGTACCAAAGTACAGTGAGTTGCTTGCAAGTCACTGAGGTGATCTCAAGTCTAAGGGACACTTATACCTATATCCCATCAGAGATATTCTCGACAGCAGAATGCTCTGGAGTTGGTCACGTTCAATGACGATGTACCCTTACATCTCACCTGTATGCCATACCAGTGTCTCCACACTCCTTGGTTAAGAGGACAACCAACCCATATGGCCTACAGCGACCTATGCTCGATAGAAGCTGTCGTCCTTATTAACAGCCTATCATTTGGTCGTGAACAGTTTTAAGGACTAATCGATAAATCCTCTCTTTATCGAACCTAAATAGTCCTAAGGACTTCATCATAACAATGGAGTTCATTAGAAGATGAAAGCTTATGATGAAGATGCCAAATATATTTTATTTATTAACAAATCAATTACAATACTTGGTTGCTCAACCGTCAACAGCTTGACGATTGGCTTTTTGGGACACATTTCCCAACAAAGCAATGGAAGGACTCCCACACATCTTAACTTATCTAGACATTTTGGGAGATTATATTTTGTATTATGTTACTTTGTTAAACTCGAGCTAGCCCATACCACTAGATCTGTCATAACCGTTATGACTAGTTAAGGAAGAGATCTAAATCAAATCTTCCTAATAAAATATTAAGTCTAACAATTTTTTACTATTGTAGTTGTGCGGGCCCTTCCTGAGGTTGATTGTTCTCGACTAGATATAGTGGTTCAGTTGCACCGAAAAGATGCAACCATGCTATTAGGTATGAGATGCTGTGGGGTAGAGATGGGGTTGGACTCAATATTTTGGATACGGTGAGAGTCCCAATGACGGCTCCATTTCATGCAAATTGTGGGTCTAACTTAACTAAGCAGTGGTCAATATTTCGGGATGGTAAGGCTTCATGAATTAGAGACTGGAGATGGCTGCATCATGTTTGAAGAAATATTAGATAAGAGTTATCCACTTATTGATTGACCCATCATCAATAACTATTAAGTGAGGTGGTGAGTTATTCGGTGAGACCGCAATACCCATTAGAAACCTTTGATCGTGGAGGTTTTCATTTCTCTACCTAGGGAGTGTGGGGATCCAAAAAAAATAGTGGAAGCCTATATTTATTTTTAAAATAAAATTTCTAAAATAAATTGATTAAGTTCATTATAAAATCTAACTAGAAAATTTGACTCTCTACAGGAATAATGTCTGCTTCAAATCTCTTAGCCAGGATCCTAGAAACCAATAGATTGATTGGATCAAATTTTAAGGATTGGCTCCAAAATCTAAAAATTATTTTGGATTCCAAAAAATTGGCCTATGTCCTTGACTAGGACCTTCCCTCTCTTCTAGCCCATTCGACTGCTGATCAGAGAGTGTCTCATGAGAAGTGGTTAGATGATGACAATAAGGTTAGGTGTTACATGTTGGCATCTATGTCTAATGAATTACAATGCTAATATGAGGATATGAGGACTGCCAAGCAAATACTAGTTCACCTATAAGAGTTGTATGGTGAACAGTCGCACAGCTTGCTATGACATGTCCAAACGACTCTTCAAAGAAAAGATGCGTGATAGACAGTCGGTCCACGATCATTGTTTGACAATGATCAAGGACCTTGAAGAGCTTGAGAAGCTTGGTATATCCATAGATAAGGACTTGTAGGTTTATCTCATTCTGCAGTCCTTGATTGATTCATATGGGTAGTTTATTATAAACTTCCATATGAATAAGATCCAGTGCACCATCTATGAGTTGGTCAACATGCTGGTTACTACTGAGGGTACCTTGAAGAGTTCAAGGAGCTTTGTGCTTGCTATGGAGAGGATTTCTTTCAAGAGAAAGTCTACTGAGAAGAAGAAAATGTTCGTGAAAAAATAGAAGGTGGAGAGCAAGAAGAAGGAGAAGGTGGTGGTTTTGAAGAAAAAGGCTGCTGATAAAAGAAAATATTTTTATTATAATACTGATGGCCACTGGATGCAGAACTACTCGACTTACATGGTGACCCTAAAGAACAGAAGAAAGGTGGACTGTCTGAAGGTATGCTCATCATAGAAATAAATCATATGGCTTCTTCTGCATCCAGTTGGGTACTTGACTCTGGATCTAGTGCTCATTTGTGTACTTCTTTGTAGGGTCTTGAAGATAGCAGGAGGTTGAGGGATGATGAAATGATTTTGTGTGTTGGAAATGAAGCAAAAGTTGCTGCTGTGGTCATGAGAATGAACCCTCTTTGACTACCGTCAGAGAATATTTTGCTGTTGAAAAACTATTACTTTATACCTGCTGCGAGCAGAAATTTGATTTTTGTATCTTGTTTAATATAGGAAGACTTTGTAATTAATTTCTTTAAGGACCATTGTACTATTTATTTAAGAAATAATAAAGTTAAAAATGATTTCTTTATCAACGATCTTTTTCAGTTACATGTTGATGTATCTGTTAATTATATCGAGCATAATGTGAATGCTGTAGGTTCTAAATATCCTAAAGATAACGTAAACAAAAAGTATTTGTGGCACCTAAGGCTAAGTCATATTAGAGAAGATAGGATTAATAGATTGGAGAAAATCAGACTATTGGATCCGTTAGCTTTCGAGTCATATCCAGTCTGTGAATCATGCCTTTAAGAAAAAATGACCAAGCTATCCTTTGTAAGACATGGGAAAAGGACCACAGAAATATTTGCTCTGGTGCATTTTGATGTTTGCGACCCATTTGATGTGCTGGTCAGAGAAGATTTTTCTTACTTCATTACCTTTATCGATGCTTTTTTATGATATGGATATGTGTACCTTATGCGTCACAAGTTTGAGAACTTTGAAAAGTTCAAAGAATTTAGACATAAAGTAGAGAAACAAACTGAAAAGTCTTTTAAGATTCTTCGATCAGATCAAGGAGGTAAATATCTTAGTAGAAAATTTTTGAATTATCTCAAGCAATGTGGCATAGTCTCACAATGAACTCTGCTTAGAATGTCTCAAATCAATGAAGTTTTAGAATGAAGAAATCAAACCTTATTAGATATGGTTTGTTTCATGATGAGCTTCCCAGATCTTTCTATTTTTGTTTGGGCACATAGCTTTTTGATTGCCATTTATGTACTAAATAGGGTTCCATCTAAAATCGTTCCTACCATACCATATGAGATGTGGCATGATAAAAATTGAGTCTGAGTCATCTCAAGATTTGAGATTGTTCGATCTATGTCAAATGACAACAAGCAGATAAGTTAGAAAGCAGGTCTCTTAGAGTTTGTTTTATTGGATATCCTAAGGAATAGTTAGGATATTATTTCTATCTTCTAGAAGACCACAATATGATTATGAGTCAACATGCAGTCTTTCTTTAAAAATAGTTTATTCAGGATGGAGGTATGAGAAGATAAATTAGGCTCGAGGAGAAAGTCTCTGAAGAGCAGCGAGCCTTGAAACTTGAGTAACCTATTCAGTCTGAGCCGATCTACACACTTCCTCCATCTCATAAGTCTAGTAGGATTTTTCATCCTTCTAAGAGGTACTTAGGTATTGTCTCAGAGGATATAGAGAAAATATTCCTCACCAGAAATGGGATACATGAAGATGACCCCAGAACCTATGACGAGGCGATATCAGATATTGACTCCGAGAAGTGGTTAGAGACAATGAAGTCAGAAATTGATTCGATGCACTCAAACCAAGTATGGACCTTGGTAAATCCAACTAAAAGGTATTGTACCTATTGGGGGTAAATGGATCTTCAAGAAAAAAATAGGTACAGCTAGAAAGGTGGAGATCTTTAAAGCTAGGCTTATGGCAAAAGGGTATAGCCAGCACAAAGGCATTGACTATCAGCAAATCTTCTCGCCTATGGCCATGCTTAAATCCATCCGCACATTGCTTGCCGTTGTAGCATATTTTGATTATGAAATATAGCAAATAGATGTGAAAATGGTATTCTTAAATGGATATCTTAAGAAAAATATCTATATGAAATAGCTGCTTGGTTTCACTTCCGGTGATAGTGATCACAGGATTTGCAAACTATAAAGATCTATTTATGGACTTAAGCAAGCATCTCAGAGTTAGAATGCTCATTTCAATGATGTAATTAAATTGTTTGATTTCATCAAGAATGAGGAGGAACCATGTATCTTCAAAAAGGTTAGTGGGAGCGATGTTACATTACTTGTATTGTATATAGATGACATCCTTCTAATTAAAAAAAATATTCCTATGTTAACCTCGATCAAAGTTTAGTTGTCTAAGAAATTTTTCATGAAAGACCTAGGTGAGGCATCCTTCATTTTGGGGATCAAGATCTATAGCGATAGATCTAGGAGGATGCTAGGATTATCGCAGAAGATGTATATGGAGAAGGTGCTGAAGAGATTCAGCATGAAAAACTCCAAAAGAGGTCTGGGACCCTTTAGACTGAAAGAAGAGTGCCCTATAAGTCAATCACAAGTGTGTTGCGATGGAACTTATTTTTATAATTTTCTAACTCATGAAATGATATTTATTATTTGAGGTATTAATTCATCATATTAGTTGCATTTTATTATGTCTAAGATTATGATGAACCCCAAAGATTAGGGTAATAGTTTTAGGATACATGAATGGGTCATGCTAATGAGACCTAAAACTCTAAAACCCTAATCTTAAACATTCCTGATCGTAGGAGCATTGAGTCGGGGATCAATGTTCCGGATAGACTGGCACATTTTATGTATGCTCGATAGAGAGGGTGACAGATCTCACTAGCCACTTGTGTGGGATACTAATACAAGGATGTGGGTGCTCATTTGGAAAATGAGTCCACTGAATTAATTCGATGAAAGAGAACATCTTATGGAAGCCTTACTTGCATGTCAAAGATGGTTCTCTAAGTGGGAGTTGTGTAAGTGATCCTTAGACCTGAGACCACATACAATCTTGTGCATAAGAATCTATATTTTGGTTCATACCCAAGCATGGTATTAAGACATGTACGGGATGTTCTGGATATGGTGGAGTGTATATGAAGGTTGTGAGTAGGTCAACATGAAATCAATCACTCCTAGTAAGAAGAGATTGCATCCTGTGTATTCTCAATCCTAGATGACTTGGAAAAAGTCTTCTGGCCAAAAGCAGAAAGGAGATTAGAAAGAGTTTCTAATACTTTTTCGTTGGAGTCATCATTGATTAATTGAAAATCAATATGAATATGTGTTTGAGTTTGACATGATTCCATACACATGAACATATTCTGGGTGCAGGGATGATCGAAAGATTGAATTGTATGGTAACTTACCACTGAAGGGTATATTTGATATTTTTATCAAAATTTTATATCTTTTGAGTAGTCATGATATATTTCTAGACGTCAATCTTGACTTGTAAATTTTTGATCGAATTAAAGAGTTTAATTCGATCGTCAATTAGAAAGGATTATAATTGTTGAACTCGGGTTAGCTCGATTGGACCTAAATCGATTAGATTGAAATCTAATCAAATTTGATCAACTTGTACCCAGACCTACTACCAGCTAGATATAGAATCCAATAGGTCACACACATTTGAAAATTGGCCAAGGACCCTTTTGAAAAAGGTTGATTGAAATTTTGGATTCAATTAGAGCTCTGGTAAGCATGCTAGTACATATGGAACCCTTGCTCCTTTGGAGGTCAATTTGGTCTCATCCCTTGCTAATTAGCTAGCCCAATTTAGTAGGTATTTGGGTTAGGTCATGCCACCTGGAAGCATCCCAAATTGTGGTGCCACATCCTATTTTAATGCCAATTATGAAGAGTCCAAGTTGTGATGGACTCTTGATGCAAAACAGGTTCTGCGTACAAGTGTTGGCGTGGGTAGAAGTAAAGAGTCCTTCTGGCATGGGATTAAGATGTGTGTGTAGCCCATATCACCCTCCATCCTTTAGTGCACATCTCAAAGCATGAGATGTATTTTTTTTTTGGAATTTTTGTGGTGGAGAAAAATTAGAAAAAGGAAGGAAGTCTCATGCGCGCGCACAGAAGCATCGCATCATTCTAAGATTTGGAGAGTTTTTCTTCTCATTAAATGCTTTTAAAATAGAACTATTTTTGGTGATAACATTTCATATTTGACAAACTATTTTTGATAATTTTTTTGAAATTTTTTTAGACCTATCTAGATGCCAAACAGATGCCATAAGTTCCTCCTCACGCCTGCATGCGCAGTGATCAAACTTCATATGAAAGGACATTAGAACACATCTATTTGTGAGAATTTTTATCTACTCATTATGTTTTCTAGAATTAAGATTGAATCCTCTATCCACATGGATTTTTAGAGTTTTTTTTGATTTGAGAAGGGATGCAAAAATATCCCTTCTCTGGTCGTGCGCGCAAAGCAAGGTGCTGATCGATGTATCATTGATAAGAGTTTTTTTGTTTGAAGGAACTCTTATCTCTGATAATCAGATCAGATAAGCCTCTTGGATGAGGTGCATCTCTCTCTTTTGGCATCCCTCTAATGATTATAAATTGGCCAGGGCATTGGGTGTCCGATGCATTCAGAAAGAGTTTCCAATTTTGTCTCCATTGCTCTCTTTTTTTTCTTACAACCTATCTTAGTTTTAGGACAAGGCTTTGGGATTTAAGACAAAGCTTTATTTGGTCCTAACAAGGGTTGTGAGGGTCCTAAAGAAGGAGGATCAGAAGTCCAAAGGAGGTTCTGAGAGGGTGGAGTTAGTTTCTTGGAGAAACTTGACCGGTATGAGGCTAGTCGGGTTCTAGTGGCTACAACTCTTGAAGCAAGGTGAAGAAGGAGCGCTGTTCTTGGTTCAGTTTTCATGTGAATTACCATTGAAAGGTAGACACTTGGATGCCTTATGAAAATTGAGATTAACGCTACAGATATTCTTCTTATCTTAATTTATATTTATTATACTTTGATTATTATAGTCAAGGATTTCTGGGCATTGGGGTTTCTGGTGTATTGGGTATTTTGAATGAAAATTTTAAACACCTAACCCTTTACTGCGCCATCAAAACCCAACAGTGATATCAGAGCCTACTTTGATCTATATAATAAATGTTAGAATGTTGTCTTGATTGTGATCAAACATGGATTTTTAGTTTGGTTCAAGTCGGCTCAAAGGTTGAACCCGATTGAACATCCAAACCCTCGCATGTCTTAGAGATACATTTTTAAATATAAAATGCATGATGCATATATAAAATCTTTTTCAGTAGCTTAGTACTCTAATTGGGTTCATCACTAGGCCGTCCGATCATAAGAGTAAGTAGGGTTTAGAGACTCTCTCTTCCTATTCAATAAGGTACTCTTATGGCATGTAGGGGTGCCATTGTGATGTCCTAAGAAGAAGAACCATGAAAATAATATTTTGTATTCATGCATGTTATTAGAACTTCATGCATATGTGATATGCTTGAGATGCTTAGTTATAATTATATTGAATGATTATGATTTCATATCTTAGAGATATGAATAGATGCCATGATTAGTTGTTATGATTATTAAGATATAACTATAATAGTGCATCATTGTGATTGAATTAGGATGTGCTTGAGATCATTAAAGTCCTCATAAAAATTATATTAAGTCATAGTGTTATGAATCAGTAGCTGATCTATTTCTTGAATCGATTAATCAATTGGTGTCTAAGAAGTGTTTCAAGTATGGTGGTTATTTAATTGGTTCTGTTGCTGGCCTGGTCAATTTTATTGGTGTCTAAGAAAAGCAACGGGGGACCCCACCAATCTTAACACTTTCCTGGCCAACTGGATTAGTTCGAATCTTAAATGAAGATAGCTCAGTATCTAAAACACTACATATGCCTTCCTTTATGTGTAGTCAATATCCTGTCAAAAATCATAGTAGGTTTGTTGTGATATCCATAAGGCTTGCTATAGGGATTGATGTAGATTTGTTTTGGTGCATATTATATGCTTTAGGTATATTTGGATATATTGCTTTATTGTGATATCCACAAGGACAGCATTTTTCAAATATGACTGTATAAAAATGAAGGATCTGACTTAACTAAAAATACTATAGTTTGTTGTGATATCCACAAGGCTATGAGTATTTTTAGAGGCAAGTTATGTTGAGAGTTATATGAGATGCAATTGGATAGATTTTTCTACCTTTGAACTCATCGAATTTGTTATGATATCTACAAGGCTTAATTGAGGGATTAGGGTCTCAACCCCATTAAGAAATCAGATTAGGATTTCTCGTTTACCATAGGAGTGGGCTATGGTATCCGATAAAATAGTGGGAGACATAACTAGTTTAAAAGTCCTCATCTAGTTATGCATGTCAAATATGAGTGGTCTACTTATACTATTGTTCTTTATTTATGCAGATTTAAGTTTGCATTATGGCTTCTTTATTTTCACTCCATAACATCATAAATAAAAATATGTTGACCGATCCAACTCTGTGGATTGATTGAGAAACTTACAAATAAGGTTCGTATCAGAGAAGAACTCTGATGTTCTAGATATTCCTGACCTTGGGATGGTCAGTAATAATAAGAAAGCAAAAGATATCCATATGGATATTAGCTATTTATTTTATGATAAGTTTAGACATTAGGAGTATAATTGCAAGAATAATCTTGTAAGTTTGAAGTAGGGTGCAAGTATAGCACCAAAAGGTGTGTATATGATACAAACTTATTTTTCATTGAGTGGCTCAGACTCTGATACTTGAGTATTAGATACCATCTATGGATCACATATTTGTAATTCATTACAGTGACAACAGAATATCAAAGGTCAGAAAAGAGGTGACCTCGAGCTCTATGGCGCAAGTGGAGAGTCCATTAGCGCAGAGGCTGTGAAAATCTATATGCTTGATTTACCTTTGGGCAAAATTTTAGAATTAAAAGACTGTTATTACATGCCAAAGGTCATTAAAAATATTATTTCTACACTTTTGTTGTAAAAACAAGGTTATGAAATAAGGCTAATAAAAAATGGATGCTTCATTTTCTTTTCTAATGAATATTATGGCCATAGTTATATTAATAACAATCTTTTAATTCGTGCACTCAATGAAAATATTTTTCATCTTAAAAAAAATATGAAAGGAAAGAGAAAAGATATGAATGTCACATATCTCTGGCATTATCGTCTTGGTCATATTAGTGAGTTAAGGACTAACAAGTTATACAAAGAAAAATTCTTTGACCCATATGATTATGAATCATTGGGAACTTATAAATCTTGTCTCATGGCTAAGATAACCAAGACTCTATTTTCTGGATATGGAGAGAGAGCGAATGAGTTGTTAGCCCTAGTACATATAGATGTATATGGACCAATGATAACTCAGGCCAGAGGAAGATACTCCTAATTTATCACCTTTACGAAAGATTTATCAAGGTTCAGATATATTTATCTTATGAAACATAAATTTGAAGTCTTTGATAAGTTCAAAGAGTATCAATGTATGATCGAGAAATAAACTGAAAAAAGTATCGAGGTTCTTTGATCTGATCGAGGAGGAGAATACTTATCCAGTAAATTTTTTGATCATCTTAAAAGTAGAGGTATTCTCTCTGAATGGATCCCTCCTTGTACACCCCAGTTAAATGGTGTAGTAGAAAGGAGGATTCAAACTTTAATGGATATGGCACAGTCCATAAAGTGCTTCACTGATCTTTCAATATCTTTCTGGGATATGTCCTAGAGACTGCCATACACACATTAAATAAGGTGCCTTCAAAGTCTGTTGCAAGCACACCATATGAGATATGGAAGAGAAAGAAGCCTAATCTTAAACATCTTAAGACTTGGGGCTATCTTGCTTATGTCAAAATATTTTTGGACATAAGCTTTGTGCTAGATAAGACAAGTGTAGGTTTGTAGGGTATCCTAAGAAAACTAATGGAAACTACTTCTACCATCCTACTGAACAAAAGTGTTTGTTAGTAGGCACGCCACTTTCTTGAAAAATAAACTCATCCAAGAAGGAGACAGTGGGAGGAATATTGAACTTACTGAAGTTTATGATCTACAAATCGATCTAGAAATACCAGTGGTTGGCCACAAGAAGATCCTCAATCAGAAGTACCTAAAGATGAGGTACATCCACAATACACATCTCCTCTCCGAAGATCAGATAGAGTGCATCATGCACCTCTGAGATTTGATGACAATATGATCAACATCATTCAGGATGATGATCCACTAACTTATTCGGAAGCTGTCATGAGTAAGACTCAGACAGATGGCTGAAAGCCATGAAATTTGAGATGGACTCGATGTATATCAACCAAGTGCGGACCTTAGTTGATGTAGCTAAGGGTATGATCCCAATAGGGTGCAAGTGGATCTTCAAGAAGAAGATCGGAGCAGATGGCTAAGTAAAAATCTATAAAGCTAGGTTGGTAGCAAAGGATTTCAGTCAAAGCTAAAGAATTGACCATAATGAAACTTTCTCACTAGTGGCTATGCTCAAGTCCATCTAGATTTTGCTTGCTATAACAGCATACTACGATTATGAGATCTGGTAGATGGATGTCAAGACTGCATTCCTCAATGGTAATCTAGAGGAAGAAGTCTATATGACTCAGCCAGAGGGATTTGTCTCAAGTGAGAGGGCAAATCAAGTATGCAAGCTAAAAAGATCCATCTATAGATTAAAGCAGACTTCGAGGAGCTGGAACATCCGATTTGATATGACAGTCAAAGAGTTTGACTTTATTAAAAATAAGGATGAATCATGTGTGTATAAAAGACAAGTGGGAGTGCTATTCTCTTCTTAGTTTTATATGTCGATGACATACTGCTCATTGAGAATGATATCCCAATAATGCAATCGATCAAGACTTGGCTATCAAATAAGTTTTCCATTAAAGACTTGGGTGAAGCATCCTATACTGGGTATAAAAATCTATAAATATAGATCTAAAAGGATATTAGGCTTATCCCAGTCATGGTACATAGATCTCATATTAAAGAGGTTTAATATGGAAGCTAGTAAGAGAGGTTACTTGTCTGCAAGTCATGGTATACGTCTCTCTAAGAAAATATGTCCTAAGACACTAGAGGAGAGAAAGAGGATGAATGAAATCCCTTATATTTTGTCTATGAGATCAATTGTGTATGCCATGCTATGTACCATGCCTGATGTAGCTTATGCTTTGGGCATAGCTATCAGATTTCAAGTTGATCCAAAGGAGGATCATTAGAAAGCGGATAATAGCAAGTCGATATCAGGTATGTGTTTATCCTAAATGATGGGGCAGTGAGTTGGAAGAGCTCCAAGCAGCAGATAGTATCTGACTCAATTACTGAGGTAGAGTACATCGCTGCTAGTGAAGCCATTAAGGAAGCTGTCTGAATGAAGAAATTCATCATAGATTTAGGAGTCATTCCTAAGAATAAAGACCAGTGTCACTCTATCGTGATACCACTAGAGTCATTATTCAAGCAAAGGAACCTAGGTCTCATTATAGATCCAAGCACATCCTCAGACGCTTTCATCTCGTTAGAGATAAGATGTTGTGCTTGAATGAGTAGACAGAAAGAACAATATAACAGACCCATTTGCTAAGGCCATACCAAAGTAGCTATATAATCGTCATCTTGATTGTATGAGATATAAAAGCGATTGGTTTTAGTGCAAATAGGAGATTGAAAGAAGAGTGCCCTATAAGCCAATCGTAAGTGTGTTGCGATGGAACTTTTCTTTATAATTTTTTAACTTACAAAATGATATTTATTATTTGAGATATTGATTTATCATATTAGCTGCATCTTATTATGTCTAAGATTATGATGAACTCCAAAGATTAGGACAATGATTTTAGGAGACATGAATGGGTCATGCTAGTGAGACCTAAAATCCTAAAACCCTAATCTTAAATATTTTTGATCGTAGGAGCATTGAGAAGGAATTAATGTTTCAGATAGACTGGCACATCCTATGTATACTCAATAGAGAGGGTGGCAGATCTCACTAGCCACTTGTGTGGAATACTAATACAAGGATGTAGGTGCTCATTTGAAAAATGAGTCCACTGAATTGACTCGATGAAAGAGAACATCTTATGGAAGCCTTATTTGCATGTCAAAGATGGTTCTCTAAGTGAGAGTTATGCAAGTGATCCTTAGCCTGAGACCATCATAGAATCTTATGCACATGAACCCATATTTTGGTTCATACCCAGGCATGACATTAAATATATACGGGGTGTTCTAGATATGATGGAGTGTATATGGAGGTTGTGAGTAGGTCAACATGGAACTAATCACTCCTAGTAAGAGGAGATTGCATCCTGTGTATTCTTAATCCTAATGACTTGAAAAAATTTTTGGCCAAAAGTAGAAAGAAATTAGAAAGAATTTCTAATACTTCTTCATTGGAGTCATCATTGATTAATTGAGAATCGATATGAATATGTGTTTGAGTTTGACATGATTCCATACTCATGAACATATTCAGGGTGCAGGGATGATCGAAGGATTGAATTGTATGGTAACTTACTACTGAAGGGTATTTTTGATATTTCTACTAAAATTTTATATCTTTAGATAATCATGATATGTTGCTAGACATCAATCTTGACTTATAGTTTTTGATTGAATTAAAGAGTTTAATTTGATTGCCAATTAGAAAGGATTATAATTGTTGAACTGGGTTAGCTCGATTGAACCTAAATGGTTAGTTGAAATCTAATCAAATTTGGTCAACTTGCATCTAAACCTACTGTCAACTAGATGTGAACCCAATGGGTCACACATATATGAAAATGAGCTAAGATCCTTTTGAAAAAGGTTGATAGAATTTTGGATTCAATCAGGCTCCAGTAAGCATGCTAGCACGTGTGGAACCCTTGCTCCTTTGGAGGTCAATTTGGTCTCATCCCTTACTAATTAGCTAGCCAATTTAGTAGATATTTGGGTTAGGTCATGCCACTGGAAGCAGCCCAAATTGGGGTACCACATCCCATTTTAACGTCAAGTATGAAGAGTCCAAGTTGTGAAGGACTCTTGGCACAAAAACAGGTTTTTGCGTACAAATGTTGGCACGGGCAGAAGAAAAGAGTCCTTCTAGCATGGGATTAAGATACATATTGTTGGGTATAAAATACCCACAGCCGAAATCCTCAGCAGAACAGCTTCGCCCGGACTCCTACGGGAGCCGGGCTCCGCCATCGGCAGCAGAGCAGCTTCACCCGGACTCCTACGGGAGCTGGGCTCCGCCATCGGCAGCAGAACAGCTTCGCCCAGACTCCTACGGGAGTCGGGCTCCGCCATCGACAGTAGAACAGCTTCGCCCGGACTCCTACGGGAGCCGGGCTCTGCCATCGACAGCAGAACAGCTTCGCCTGGACTCCTACGGGAGCCGGGCTCCGCCATCGACAGCAGGACGGCTCCGCCCGGACTCCTATGGGAGCCGGGTGCCGCCCGGACTCCTACGGGAGCCGGGCGCCGCCCTCAGTCTCTGACCTCAGTATCAGCTGCTGGAGCCAGACTCCACCCACGACCTCAACTGAAAGGAGGACCCTCCCGGACTCCTACAAAGGCCAAACTCTGACCACTGCCGAGCCTCGATCAATAGATCCGCGCCCCTTGGCAGATCACAATAACAACCATGATCCTGTTCCACTTCCTATAGCGGATTCCGTGCGGCTCCATCACCCCTGCGGTGGACCCATTACTCTCTGACAGGCTGTGTCAACGGCCATGATGCTGCTCCATTCCCTGCGGCAGGTGCTACACGATCCCACTACTCGCTGACAACTAGCGACAACGGACGCCGCTCCACTACTTGCAACAGGCCCTACGTGGCGGCTATGACGATAGCCACGGGTCTACCCCACTATCTTTCGCAATCAATTCCCCTGACCATGGGCGGCCCACTACCAGGCGGTTACAACGTCGCCATCAATCCGTTGCCTCCTCCGCTTATAAAAGGGGGACCCAGATACGTTATCCTTTAAGCTCATTCTTCTTTATCTCAAAACTCTGCTAAATTCTCCGTTCGAGCACTCCATTCTTGTTGAGGCAGAGAACTGACTTGAGCGTCGGAGGGTCTTGCCGGAGCAACCCCACCTCCGGTTTAGACTTCCCTTGCAGGTCCCAGCGGCGACCGCGGCTTCCCGACTCCAGCTTCTCCGGACGCAAGTGGATTTTTGCACCAACAGGATTGGCGCTAGAAGGAGGGGCTTGAACCTTCGCAGCACCCTTGTTCTTGAAGGAGCGCTCAACGGACCCACTTCCGGCCATCTTTTCTGGTACCCAATCCTCTTTTCCCGTCCGATGCCCTCTCGCGAGGTTTCTGCATGACTACCTCGGCTTGGTCACCGACAAAGGGTTGCCAGGCGACCAGTCCCGCTGGATTCCGTCAATGTCATCTCGGGGGAATCCCGGCAGGAGGCATCAGCAATCAGCTGCGCCCCTCAAGCGGCAAAAAGTTGAAGAACCATAGCCTTCGCTGAAGAAGACGCCCAGGGAGTCCAATTCCCTCAAACGATGCGGTCGTAGTTTCCTTGAACATAGCAAATTATGACGTCCGTCGCATTCTTGTCGACAACGAAAGTTCGGCGACATCTTATTCTACATGCCTTTTCGAGAATGGCCACTCTTGGCGATCATTTAAGGCCGATTTGCTCCCCCTTGATAGGGTTTACTGGTGACGCCGTTCCAACGGAAGGAATGATAGCTTAACTGTGTCCGGGTCAGCATCCAAAGCAGTCCAGAGCCCTGGTGAATTTCCTGGTGGTAAAGGCGCCATCTGCCTACAATGCAATTCTTGGCCGACCCGGCCTCAATGCCCTCAGAGCCGTTGTTTCGACCTACCATTTGAAATTGAAGTTCCCCACGACAAGGGAATCGGAGAAGTCCGGGGAGACCAGTGCTGGCCAGGCACTGCTACAACATCGCCCTGCAAAGGAGCGATCAGGCGGACCTCTGTCCGGTCGACGGGTTGGATGCGCGCGATGACCTCACTGAAGAGAGGGGCGGTCCGATCGAGGACCTAATACCAATTCCTTTGAATGATGGAATGCGGAGCATGTGGTGTTAATTGGCTCCAACCTGGAGGAGGGGGTGCGACGCATCTCGTGGATTTCCTCCGAAGGAATGCGGACGTTTTCGCATGGGTCCCGACGGATATGCCGGGGATTGACACAGAGGTCATGGAACATCATCTGGCGGTCAACCCTAAACATCGGCCGACAAAGAAAAAATCCGGAGTCATGCCCCGGAGAGGCAGAGGGCAATAGCTGAGGAAGTAGATAAACTTCTCAAGGCCGGATTTATCAAGGAGGTCAATTATCCTGAGTGGATCTCCAATGTTGTCTTGGTCAAGAAAGCAAACGGCAAGTGGAGGATGTGCATCGACTTCAAAAAGCTGAATAAGGCTTGCCCAAAGGACAGCTACCCCCTTCCCAGGATCGACCAACTGGTGGACGCTACCTCGGGCCATGAGCTTCTTACTTTTATGGACGCGTTCTCCGGCTATAACCAGATTAGAATGGCATCGGAAGATGAAGAAAAGACAGCTTTTATCACCAATCGCGGCCTTTACTGCTACAGGGTTATGCCGTTCGGCCTCAAGAACACGGGCGCAACCTATCAACGACTGGTGAACAAAATCTTCAAAGAGCAGATCGGCCGAAACATGGAGGTTTATGTGGACGATATGCTCGTAAAAAGCAGGTCTTCCGAAATCATGTCGCCGACCTCGAGGAGACTTTGGCGCTCTTCGAAAGTATAGAATGAAGCTGAACCCGACCAAATGCGCCTTTGGGGTAACCTCAAGAAAGTTCCTGGGCTTCATGGTATCGGGGCACGGGATCGAGGCCAATCCGGAGAAAATTCGCGCCATCCAAAATATGACTGCCCCAAGGTCGATCAAGGAGGTTCAGTGCCTCACAGGAAGAGTTGCGGCTCTTAATCGCTTTGTCGCGAGGTCGGCCGAACGATGTTTGCCCTTCTTTCAAACCCTCAAGCAACCGAAGAACTTCTGTTGGACCTCTGAATGCCAACAGGCATTCGAAGAATTAAAGAGCTACCTTAGCTCGCCCCCACTGCTGGCGAAGCCCGAGCCTAAGGAGGAACTATTTTTGTACCTGGCAGTCTCTTCCACAGCCCTTGCAGCTGTCCTTGTTAAAGAGGAAATGAAAGTCCAGCGACCGGTCTACTACATAGTCGCGTGTTGAGGGACGCC